>NC_044281.2:22584833-22787333 GCF_004027225.2 Strigops habroptila | reverse complement strand
AACTTTTGGCGGCCTTGTTTTGTGACAAAGTGTATCCTTCAGATCTGAGTAATGCATTCTCCTTTGTGATGATGGAGTGCTTCAGAGAAAAAAGCAGGGTGATTATAAGAACTGCCCTTTGCCTGAAGTTGTACGTATTTGCAGACAGTGAAAACCCTGGTCAGATCCCCAAATTTGCTTTCAATATACTAACATCTTGACACAGGATACAATTTGGATCTTTATGACTAGACGATCCCCTAGAGCAACATCCTATAAAAAAACACCTAAAATGACCTTGTACCATTTTACAGAACACAGCCTTCAAATAGCTGGTAAAGACACCCAGATGGTGTTTGGCCTATGTATTTTAGTCAGATGGTTGATTTTCCCCTTGGTAGGTTTGTAATGCTCAAGCAGACATTTTGCCCATCTACCTGCATTTGAGTAGAATACAAACTGACCAATAGATAAATAATCTGCATGAAAGTAAATAGCCTTAAAGTAAACTGCCTTCACATTCCATTGATCAGCTCAGTCAGCAAACTTTTCTATACTGTCACTAACGTTTTAAATATTTTGGAGAGAAACATGCCAGAAGTCTAGAGTATTTCCATTTCTGTTTCACATAAGGTCATTATGAACTCCTCCTTGAACTGATACTGATCCTTCAGCTTGTGGAAATATTCCTCCAATTTATTTTACTTTTGTTGCCATAGGAATTATTACTGAAGGTACAAGGAAGAAAATGAGCTGAGCTGTTACAGAATGGGATCCACACACAAAAATACAACGTAAAGCATCTGCAGTGATAGGCTGACATAGCAGAGGCTCTTCAACCATTTCAGGTTCCTTAAAATCCTTTGACATTGCCATTTCAGGTTCCTGGCTTCCTGGCCAGGGCTGTGCCAGTGGCCAGGAAGCCCCAGCCCACCACTTCGGCATTTCTGTGGCAGCAGGCCCCATCTTTGCCCAGTCAGTTGGGCAAAGCGAATGGCTTTCTACCACTGAAATGTCAAAGACCAGCGAACATTTAATCCTGAAGACACCATTAGAACATATTTTGTCTCTCTTCTCAAAGCCAATCCTAACCTTTGGAACCTGCTCAAGTTCAGGATCGTGTTCCAGCCTTTCCTGGACACTCCTTGACAAGAAGGCTGCTGAGAGGGGTGAAGGACCAGCAGCCTGCCCAAACCTGCTCACTAGGGAGAAAATGGGCTGAATGTGGGAGGAAGAAGGAAAGCAATAAGAACAGGACATGGCAGGGGCTTCAGCCCGCTCAGCTCCTCCCGGACTGGTGGAAATTACATCAAAGGACTTGGAGAAGGGCTGAGACATGTCCTGTTAACACTACCAGGCCAAGCTCTCACTAAATTCAACAGGCACCCTCGCACAGCAATTCCAAGATGGCTGTTGATAAGGAAAGATTTGGTTAACAATACGGCTTTGTTTTCCTCTCCTTATAGTTGCCGCGATAGGGGTGAAGCTTTCTGCTTCTCCTGCCCCAAAGCAGGATCGAGCCCTGGAGAGAATGAGCGTGAGTGTGTGCGTGCGTGTGGAACATGCATTTTCACACCATCTCAGTTTCTGCCAGCTTCTCACTTTGGTTAACATTTGAGAAATCCATTTCCCAGAGTGACTTTTTTAAAGACAATGCTTTAAAGCTGGAAGCCAAAGGGACCATCTACAATTTTGCTTGCTTTTGGGTTTGCTACTGGATAAAAAGAGGGGAAAAAAACACTCTAGTGGGTAGGTTTCATTTTACTAGCTGCAAAAAAGTCTGTTAGGAGTACGGTTAGGAGAAACAGTGAACAAGAGTTGGTTTATCAAAACTTGCCCAAGCCTTTCAAATGAGCACAGCTCAATGCAGATATGAAAGGCAATGCCTAAGACAGAAATTGGGTCAGCAATCTGCAGCAGCATACTTGCCAGTGTGATCAGCATGAGCCTACAGCTAATGGGGACATCAGGATCTCCCAAATATGAGGATGGTGGAATGACCTGGGTGAAGAAGCAGCCTGTGGAGATTTGGGAAGCAGAAAGACTGGATCATAACAAGGATCATAGACTGTAATTGCTGTTGAAAAGAAAAAAGAAAAAAAAAAAAGGCAAAAAAAAAGAAAAGCAAAGCAGGTGATGTACTTACGTCTTACTTTCTACATCCTTAATGAAAGGCACTGTTTTTAAAATGGTACTTTTATGCTTAAAACAAAGTTTTAGATAGACAAAATGTTTGCCAGGAATCCATCTTAAATTAGATTTTGGTTTATTTGCTCTGTTTTTAGCACGTTCTATCTAAATATATATATATCTTAAAAGAAAAATAAAGGAAAGTAATAAGCAAGAGTCATAAATTTCCAGCAATATCACAAAATCCCTCATTAGCTTTCTGAACGCGAAATGTCTCCATCAATTTAACAAAATGGACAAGGTCTGTACAATTGTTGAGAAGACAAACATGACCTAGCAACAGATTGGTATCTCTCTTCTTGGGGCTTTTCAGTGCATTTATTTAATGGTTTTGAAAGTACACTACTTAACAGAAACATTAAATGCCAGTGCTTTGCAACAGTTTTGTTACTGTCTCTTTAAAGTAAACAAACAAAAAAATACATTCAAAAAAGCAAGGCTGTTTTGTTCATGTGATGGCAGAGGCTTTGGGCAGCTGCAACATGCACTGCTCCTGCTCAGAGACATTACCCAGCATCAGTCAGCTGTCACCAAAAGAGTTGTACGGAAAGCATTAATGGATAAAAAGAAAAGTGGGGGTGTGGGGGAGAACTGAACAAATGCCACACATGCCAGCTAGTCTTTCCACAAGGAAGACACCAGAATATGTATATTTGGGGGAGGAAAAAAAACGGGGTGGGGGGGGGGGGAGAAGAGCACTAACATAGTGAAAAACTTGACTTCAGGGGAAAAAACAGCAGCTCTCTGAAACTTGTCTAGCAGGTTCGCATTCCTAATGTAATCTGACTTTTGTGTTGGTGTTGTTTTTTGCCCTATTTCTTACTTTGCTTTCCAAGAGAAACGTAACAAAACTGAGGTAGCAATAATGGTGGGCACACTCCAGCCTGGAAGATTTCCAATGGATGCTAAATGAAGATTGCATTAAGAACAATGGAGCCATACATACACAACAAAAACTCAACTTTACAGTTTGGGAAGGGAAATAAATGTTTTGCTTTGTTATTTGTACTGTTTGTTTGGTCACAGTCCACTGCGTTGCTATAAACAGCTCTGCAACCCATAGCTCTGCCAGCGACCTACACTGATCCCACACCCTACAACTTCACCAAAGTAACCTCAAAACTACGACTAATGCCGCACAACAAAGGCCAGCAGTCACAGCTTAAGGTAATTTGCCTCTTGGAGTCCCACCAAATCTTACATTTGACTGTTTTGGATGCTAAAGTAAACCAATTAAGTGGCTCTTTTTTCATCTATGCACCTTCTAAAGACTGTATCACATAATTATCAAGGAGCAATATGCTGAAAACTCTTACAGTTTACTGACAAGAAAAATTGTTCTGCTCTGGTTTGATCTGACGAATTTGCAAAAGAACCATTTCTGAACAGTGGGAAATCCTTCTGTTTCTATTTTTAAAAACTGTAAAGCTTCAGCCATATCACACTTTAGTTTTTTCCTGGATACATTCAAAGTAATTTTCCTTGCCATTTTCCAATTGTTGAGGTAAACATACATATTTAATATAAAGTAACATTGAAGCCTAGCCTATAACTCTCAGCAGTACATAGTGCTTTCAACACATTCCTTTGAGGTACTGTACAAATCACAATCACTTTCCTGAGTTTTTGCAGACAGAACATTAAAAGAAATGAACTGCAGAAATTAAGGTCCAGATTACCATTACCCTGTTTTACCTGTTCCTAGTTTAACACTGCAGAACAGACAGGATTGAGGAATACTGTTGCTCTTAGAATAGCAAAAATCTGGTTCTCTGTCGCAACACAACCGTTCATCTCTTTAGTCCAATAATGTTTGAAGTTAAAGCTCTTTATATTAGCACATGCCACCAATGTAATTGTGAGGCAAACAAAAAATAAAGCACCACTTCAGGCACTTGACAGCAACTAAATCTCAAGAACAGCAGAATGGAATCAACACACAGGGTTCATGTCCTTCTGAAATCAACCCACTTGCACCTTGCTCCTTGGTGAGTATTGTCTAGCTTGAACAGAACTGAGCATCAACATGCGCTTTCTGTCATGTGTGGCTTTTTCAGATCAGCAGCTCTTGTTTGATGCACTTTTCCTTCAAGTATACCCTGGCTCTTTAGAGGCAAGGTAAATTGTAGTCTTCCCAGTACCCTTTGCAATTTTAACACCACTGAAAAGGGTTCTCTACCCTATGTAGCAGGTTCTGTGTGTGCCAACATTCATTACACTTTTTTTAAGTAGTATCACTGACTGCAACCAAACATTTTGTTCCATTCAACATATGTATCAAGCTCTTTTTGAGATATGCTAGGCTGTATCTTGCAGAAAGCATTTTCAAAGTCTTGATATGTAACTGGCCTCAACTGGCTGGGCATAATGGCTGAAAGGTCTGTGGCTGGCATGGCGTGGAGTGGGCCCACCACGGCTTCCTGACACAAGTGAGCCACATCTAGTCCAGAAAAGCCTTCTGTGCGCTGGACAAGCAGTGCAACCTCCTTGTCATTGAGACAGTAATTGTGCTGTGAGAGCAGTTGTACTATTATCTGGTGTCTCGCTGTGCTGTCAGGAAGTGGGATTAAAAGTCGTTTCATGAAGTACCTTCGAAGAGATTCATCAATTTCTTCTGGTTTACTCGTGGCGCAGATCACTACTATTTGGTCCTCAGCAGAAGTCAGTACAGTGTCCAGCTGCATAAGGAACTCGGTTCTCATCCGACTTACTGGGCTGTGTTCTTCACTCACTTGAGAGGAAAGGAGCATATCAATGTCACTAACAAAAATCACCGAGGGTTGGCGACACCTTGCCACAAGGAAGGAGGCATGGACAATTTTTTCTCCTTCCCCTAACCACTTTGTGACAAGGCCAGAGCCAGTGATTTTGAAAAACGTGGCCCCCAGCTGACTAGCTATACATCTGCCCATTAATGTTTTGCCTGTTCCCCGAGGTCCAAATAAAAGGATGCTCCGAGGTAGAGCAGTCAGTCCATTGAATGCATCTGACCTCAATACTGGCCATAAAACCTCCTCCTTAATGACAGCCTTTACTAGATCTAGGCCAGCGATGTCACTCCAGTCCACGGGAGGTCCTTGGTTGATAATCTCGTTGGTAACAAGGTCAATGAGGTGTGTGTCAGTATTCTTCAGTTGCTCGTCCACAGAGTGGTTGGATGAGGTAGCTGCACGAAGTCCCGGGCCTTGCATTGGGTGAGGGAGGAGCTGCCTGTGCTCATCACCATGCTCATTCATTACTGGGGAGGTATACTTCCCAAATGAGTCACTTGATCTCGAACCCAGTGAGTTTTTAGCAGTACTATAGGATGGGGGTGTTAACGCCCTACTGGACTGGCTGCTGAATTTCCTTTGCTGTTCAGAGGACATTAGCTGCTTTGTTGGCTTAAATGCTAAGGATGATGTTTCAGCACTTCTGTCAAAACCATTCCCCCTGTTCGCATTTGAAATGCTGTTGTCAGGCATTCGATACATGGGACTCTGTGTAGATCTCTGTTGGCCATAGCTGTAATTTCCATAACTGGAGTCCATTTCTCCTTGCCCTGCCATGTAGAAAGCTTTCCTTTTGAGAGAGCTGGCTGAACTGTTTGTCAGGGCAGATGGCGCGATGGGTGTCAGACCGTGGCCCTGGTAGGAGTAGCTGGGGACGGTGGTTGGGGGCAGAGGGGTCGGAGCAGGGATTCCTGAAGGCAGGTATGCCGAGGGTGGCGGGGCACCCCCAGGGCTGTACCCAGGGCCAACAGCAGTTTGAGGAGGATAACTGGCAGAAGGGTAGCTGTAGCTGGAGAGGTTAGTGGTCCCATTGTAGCCAGGGACGAGGGCTGGTGGTGGCGGCGGTGGAGGAGGCTGTAAAAGTCCCGAGCTATGCAGTGGGGACGGATGAGGGGATGGAAGTGCAGGTGCTGGCTGGCCGCTGTAACTGGTATGCAAGTATGAGCCATTGTATCCTGCGGCATATTCCTGAGATGGGAGCCCTGAATGAAGACTGGGAACAGTGTGACTTCCACAGGTGCTGCTGGAGTAACTGGGTTCAGCCAGGTTACTGGCCACCCCAGGAGAGCTCCCAATGCTGGCCGAGACATCTGCGGGAGGGAGGGCTGCACTTACCCCAGCTTTGCTGGCCGTGATAACGTCTGGGACACAGTTCATGGGATACACGCTCTCCGAGTTGAGTGACGGCTGCCAGGGCTCGCTTTCATTCTTCCGACCGTTCACCAGCCCTGAGGGAGCTTCAGAGTAATTGCTGAGAATGGGCCGCTCGGCTGGGCCTTCCAAAATACCAGAGTATTTTTCTGCATACTTTTTCAGAAGATTGGAGGCGGTCAGAGCCGAGATGTCATCGTTGGCCCAGGCATACTGGTAGGTGCGCTGCAGATGCCCCCGGTAGGCTTCCACCTTGTGGGCAGGGGACCGGGTGGTTGAAGTAATATCGAAGTGCTGTTCTGGCCACTGGGCATGCTCGGGCGTCCACTGCATCTTCAAGCCTAGGGCAGCAGGAAAAAAACCCAAAGTTAATAGCAAGCTCGGCCTTTTTTAAATGCTTTTAAATGAGTTCTCAAACATACTGCCTAGGAACTTCTTCAGCTCTCTTAAAGACTGTACTTAACACCACAAATCCTTAAGGAAAGAAAATTCAATGCCTTTATGAAGCAGCATAAACTGCTTGGTTCATTGTAGGCACATATACACGTAGCCACATCTTTTGCCGATTCAGTGGGGGGTTATTAAAAAAAATAGATAATGCTAGATTTCTCAAAGTAATCAAATAAAACTCAGTATGTTTTAAATACCCTGAGTGCAGATTTATTGTTAACATACAAGGCATCCAGCTGCTCTGTCCTCTCTCATCACTGTTTCAGTTTTATATTTTAACCAATATAAAAATATGAGACACAGCTGACAGATCACATCTAGGATACCTCTCTTATTTGGTACTGAACACCTAGTTAGCACAGTATAATGCACCCTGCGCAGAACAATATGACACAGACATAGCAGGTCATTCCATAATCCAACTCTCATCTAAAGTGGTCCACGACAGTTTCAAATCTGCTTCGTGGAGTGCAGCAAAGCAATCTCCCAGGCAGCGCTCCGTCGCTTTCATCACACAAAGCCTACAACTCGGTATGAATTACAACTGGCTCCTTTCTGCCTCTCAGTTCTGTTGTTGAGGCTCTGG
Organism: Strigops habroptila; assembly: GCF_004027225.2. Lineage (NCBI taxonomy): Eukaryota > Metazoa > Chordata > Aves > Psittaciformes > Psittacidae > Strigops > Strigops habroptila. Next base: position 22,779,986 of record NC_044281.2, on the reverse strand, counting down.
AAAAAAAACCAAGCATGACTTGTCTGTCGGCCTCCTTGCTTGCTCTCCCTCCTACCCCAAGCCCCCCTCCGCCTCGCAGCCTCCAGGGTACAAAGAAAGAGGGTTAAAAAAAAAAAGGGGGGAAACAAAAAAAAAAAAAGAAAGAAAAGAAAAAAAGATTGAGAAAAAAGGAGAAGAAATGAAGCGAAATCCCTAAAAGTTCTGTGGCTTCCACAGCTGGCTATAACCCCCACCTTGAATTTAAAAAAAAAAAAAAGGAAAAAGAAAAAAAAAAAAGGAGAAAAAAATGCAAATGTCATTTTAAAGTGATTAATCTTGCAAATAATGTGATGGGAATTATCACTCGTCCTTGTAATCCGCCATGAGCAGTAAGAGCAATTTACAAGCCTTAAGATAACCCCCTCCAACTCGTACCTATGCATGGTAGACACATTGCTGATTTTTGTACAGCTGTATCAAATAGAAGTCCTTAATCTCTCTCGTATTACCAAAAGTGATTTTTGCAAACCGTCTTGTGCCCTCTGGCACAGATTTCCTGATAAGGAGGAGGCCTAGTCGAAATGAAGCATCTGTGGCACCAGCTCCCCTCTGAATTACTGCAGTCTATTTTGACAGCTTCTACCCCCTCCTGTTTTTCTCCCCAACCCCTTTAGCTCTTCATTGCCTGACTCTGGCATCTGACATGGCCAGCTTAGCCTCGCTGAGCTAAACCTAACACAGCACACAGTTTGGTAACAGAATGGCATGTTTACTCCCTTCTGACTCCCTCTTCCTTGTTTGCAAAACCACTGCACCAGACACTGGAAGTTAATTAGCAGGATGATGCTGTGCTAATTGTGTTAATTTACAAGGTTTTAGTCAAAGAGAATCATGCCAGGGCTGGCACTGCTGTCATGCTTCTGACTTAATGATTAAGAAATACTGAAAACAAGGTGGGAAGGATTGCAGTAATTACACAATAAATGAATAAAGCAACAGATTCATTTGCAATTATATTTTATTGCCGTTGCACTCATTTGCATTTGGATTCTTCATTTTTATTTTTGGATTCATGTATTTGCAAATCACCAAATCATTTAAATTTAGCCTGAACGCTGCAAAGTACCTCTAATGGAGCCTTATATTTTATTAGTACGTATTTTATTAGTACAGTCCACACAAGCATGCCGTTGATTACTTGTCGATTTTTTAGCCTGAGCGTTTTCTTTCTCATTTTTCCAACACTTTGACAACTCGAGAAAAATGTCTGTTAACAATTATACAGTTATCCTATAAAAGTTAATTCAGAGAAGTGCTTTTGACAAACGCAGCTTTGAGACTCAGTTTTTGGCAGATTTATTTCTTTCATTTAGTACTAATATAATCTTTTTTGCTAATTATTTCTGATGTTTCAACCACTGCCTTTCGGAGGTGGTAAACAGATCATGAAATTGGGTGAAATCATAAAAATCATGCTCATAAAAAAAACAAAAACAAAAAAAAAACCAAAAAAAAAAAAAACCAAACAAAAATGCAATTTTAATGAGAAACTATCAGAAGCTTTTCAGAAATCATACTTCGCTAAATGCAGCCAGAAATCTGAGGAGCAAATCACAAGGAGCCAATTGCAAGTAATCAGTATCTAAAATTCTTTCAGTGTCCTGAGATTTACTTCAACCTTTTATAAAAGGAAAGAATATTAATATTCCTGTAACATAGAACTGCCTAAGTGACATACAAGTTCATTACCTCTGTTAAAAAAAAAAAAAAAAAAAAAAAAGCCAAACAAACGAAACAAACCAACAAACTCAATCTGTGTTGAGCAATGTTAGGCTTATAAGGTTACCAAAACACTCAAAAGATTTTGTTACAGAGATGCAGAAGAACTTGAGTAGCTTGATGATTCACCAGATACTAACAAATGCCATGAGAAAGACTGAAAAGAATGCACTAAAGCAGCAGCGAAACTTGTGAAGAAGAAGGTAAAATAGGCATGGATGGAACAGAGAATCTGGCTGGGCTGGTGCTTGTACTGTAGTTAACGAATATGCTTGTGGCACATTGTCTTTAACAGCTTGTAGAAGGAAGACCATTCAATTTAAAGAGATAAAAGAATGCACTAGGTCAGAGCACAACAACATATATCATATGCCTCCCATTTCAAAGCTTTTCAAAATACATTTCATAAATACTTTAAAAATGTAATCAATTGGTCTTTTCTGTTTCGAATGGATCACCTGCTTTTAAAATAAAATAATTTTATTTTCAGTCACAGTGGGGAGATGCATTTAGGTGGTGTAAAAATTCAATTCTTTAAATTGTACTGGTCTAGATTAATTTTTATTCCTTATTATGAGGCTGCAAAAGAATGTCAGAAAATCTGAATTATCCATTATAAGAGGAAGGAGGGAAATCACATCATCAGCATTCTTTATTTGGAATAATTGCTAGCTAGGCCAGTAGTTTCACATTGTCATGCTATCTTTGGACATGCTTACTGCACAATAATTGAAAGTTTATTTATTGATGCATATTAAATACCAATGCATTTAACAAAGGCTGTAAAGGCAGGATTAGGCTTTGATTAGATAAGCTTAAGAGAACAGGACTGTTCTCATCCTATGAAACATGAGCATTTATTCCAGCACATTGCAATCATTAGTGTTATTTGGAAGCATAGGTTAATAGCTAACCATAAGCATATTTTTTACATTAGTAAGCAGTGAAGAAATCTGTATTTACATGGAGTCCACTGGAATGGTCTGCACTGGGGGTGGGGGGAAGAGCCATTTCCTCAATTTGATATTTATTGAAAAAGCAGCAAAGTTTTGCTAGGTTTTACTCTGTTTCTTAATAGTTCAATAATTGTTTGACTAAAGTCAAATGTCTGACTTGGGAGGAAAAAAAAAAAAAAGTTCTAGTTTCTTTTAATTATGCAAACACTTCCCCCACCTCCAATTGCCTAATGTTTGCAGCCACTTCCTCTCCATCTTTTAAATGGTATTTTATTAGCTGCTTTTTTCTTGAGCTGATACACATTCCTGCATTTCGTTAGGAATCCAAATGCTGATACAAACATCTAAGATCAGGTAAATCAGGGCATATTTAGAGGTTGCTTTTTTTTTTTTTTTTTATTATTTTAACGGTAATTTAAACTCTGACATAAGCCATGGGCCTGCAGATAGTGTATTTGCTTGATAACTTACTGAAAACCCAGAAGCAATGCAAGGCTGAATGTATTTTTCATTAAAATCTTTTCTAACTTAGGAATCCTCTGAGCTATCGACATTTTTTAACTGTGTAAACTGTGCTGGTATGGGCTGTAAAATGCAAAAGGAAAGGGTTCTGTTCTTTAAGGACAGGTATGTGTTTATCAGAGAATAGCTTTTAAGATAAATTTTCTACATTATATAGAGAGGCACTATAGGCTGTTTTAGCAGTATCTATTCTTCCTTGTCATGAAAGCCCTACTATACACCCCTCCTCATAATTCTTCAAGCTAGATCTATCTGAATTACATTTAAAGTAATTATACAACAATTTAATTATTCAATTCCTTTGTACCAAGTATTTGACCAGTTTTCTCCATTTCTAATTTTGTGCACTTAGCCTGAAAATATGAAATTTAATACATAGTACTTCATCAATTTCACATACAAAAATTCCATATGGCAGAAATCCACCTACACATTCAGATTTACGAATTAAGAACAAACCCCAAACAAAACAAAAAAACACCCAAAAACCACCAAAAAAAGCCACACAAAATCCAAAACAACAACAACAAAAAAGAAAGAATGCTAGAATTAGGAAACATTTTGATCCAAATGCAAAAAAGGAACAAGCAATGTACTACACATCCTGGTCCAGCAGGGCCTGATGCTGTTGGGAACTTGAATAAGTTTGCGAACACAAAGAACCCTCCTCCACTGGTGCCTTCAGTATCAAGTCAAAATGCTCAACCCCTTACAGGATTATATCTGTTACAGAAGACTAAAAATAAATATCTAGCCTTTCCTTTCAATTTAAATAGAAGTGTTTCTGTTGAAAACAGGCATGGAAAAGTCCAGAAATACTAGCTAGGACCACACTGGGTAGAATCACAACAAAGGATTTACAGTGTTCCATAGACAAGCCCAAGCAATGACAATCATCTTCAACCAACCAACGTGGTTATCAATGATCTGCTTTAGACAAAGGACACAGGGACTGTAGTAAACCTCTCTCTCATCTATTCACATCTCTAATAAAATAATCAAGCTAAAATTAAATCATATGCAGCTGTGGTTTTCTGAAGATACCGGCAGAGGTTGCATTGCCCTTCCAAAGATGCTGGGAAACAAAACCTAAATGGCATGCAGCTACTGAGCTAGGAACTAGAAACAAAGCAGCACACCAACCTTCCCAACCAGCTACCAAAGCTTTAGTTTGGGTCAGGGGCCTCCAACCATTCCTTCAACATACCTGAGGCAAAAGAAAATTCTTCTCCGGTTGTGGTCTCTCTGTTCCTGCCCTGTTCATCCCTGCAGTGCCTTCGGTCCTATTTAGCACAGGTCTGCTTGGTTCCTTTGTGAACATTAGTAGCTCAAGCAGGTTCTTAGCTTTAGGCATATGGCTAAATACAATATGAGCAACTGCTTAATGTGCTGCTGAAAAGGGGGAGACTGTACCAGGGGCAGACTGTACCAGGGATGAACAAGTAAATGAGATGCTTCTGATAACTGTCCATAACAGAACTGTAGCATCACACTGTTGCAAGGTAGGGAACAAGTCCAAAACCACAGTTCTGAGTACCACCAACCCTCTTCCCTCTGGACTTGCAAGTGGATGTGAACTTCACCACTTCAGATTGCTTACACATTTAGCCAAAGACTCCAAAAGCTGCCCATTGAACTGCTATTCTCAGGCCTGTCTCCAGGTATTCAAGACCGTTATTCCCACAATGGACCATAATGAATTTAGCCAAGGGATTGCTTCTTGTGGACATGCAGAGATCCATGAATAGAGCTATTGACTTAAATAGGCACTTCACTGGAATGTGCCGGGACTTCTCATAGCTCATACTTCAGTGAGAGACAAAGGTGTTAGTACTTTGAGGATCACGCCCTAAATCCACATTTTTAAATCCTTCTTATGCATGGGACAGAGCAGAATATATGAATCATGCCGTAACCACTGTTCAAGATGTAGGACACACAACTTCCTGGGTTTGGACTAAATCTGATAATATTTTGTACGACTGTATACTGTCATATGTCCCATAATAATAAAAATTAATTCAAGATAAAACAATTCTTTTACACTCCATTTTTTATTGATAAGCATAATTTTAGCTGTTTGAAGATAGTGCAACTGATCTCTCTTAATTGGAAACAGGAGGGATTTTGAAGAGTGGAGTGAGCTAATTATGTTTTGCAGGGGAAAAAGAAAAAAAAAAAAAAAACCAAAAGAAAATTATTCCCACATTTATTTTCTAATTATTCAGTTAAGAACTCTGCTCCAGTCCACGAGGAACTCTTTTGACGTCAAAGGACTCGGTAGGACAATGAGCCTCCAAGTGAGCTACCCAGCTGTACGGGTCCAGCTCTGGAAGCTTTTTTGAGTAAGTGGCAGCCACAGACTCACCCAAACAGGCCTGGAAAGTGCTCTCAGCCTTTTTTTTGTTAGGGCTCTGTTATTCCTTCTATTATGTATAGCCTATGCATGCCACGCACATCAGTGGCAGCAAGCTGTTGGTGGGATACTTACAATATGATTCCCATCTAGCACGGATAGTGAAAACATTTCAATCTTTAAAACAAAACCCTTAAATCACAAGCAATATTGAGGACCACATATATGTCAACAGCACTTAAAGATAAAAGTAGTAAGAAAAATGCAACATATTTTAGGAAAGCCTGGGCCAGTTAAAAATCAAAATCCAGCCATAGAATCTCAAAGTAATACATACTAATTATCTAATTTAAATACTGTCAAATGATTATTCCTTTTTAAATCACACGTTCACACCTCACAACAGCAAATTGCAATACATTTACAGCAAATGAGTTCTCTCCTTTCAAGCTCCCTCCCCACCATTTATGTAAAGCAGCCATGAAGACGTTTCTGGCTAAACAGCCTTTAGCAGTTCCATCAGCTTCAAAGGCCTTAAGGAGCAGAAATAAGGAGAAATAATAGTCAAGCAAGCAAACGCAAACATGTCCGGAGACGACACTATCATATTTTGCCAGCAGAAGCAGGTTGGATCTGTAGGCCAAGCAAGCAGCAGCACACAAATGTGGAAGGTAGGGACTATAGCTACCACTTAGGCACTCCATGGGACCTCCCAGGATGCTGCTCACCTCGGAGGTACCAGTTACTCTGCAGCAGCAGTCTTTAAGCACAAAAACATTCCCAGTTCAGGGCTCTATCCTTGCAGTGTAATCACATTGATGCACTATCATTGCATATCATAAGTAAAACCGCTTATGCACACGTGTCAGAACCCTTCTATATAGAAAACTGGTCATATTTGTGATTTATTGTCACTGATCTTTAAAATATTTTACTCTATCAGTCTGCTCTCACTGTACACATTTGCTCATAACACTTTTCTAAACCAATTAGAAAACACACTAATGAAGACAATAATTGCATTGAGTTTTCTTTCAACCTATAATGATTCTTCTTCTTCCCAGGTTTTACATTTTTAAGCTGTTTCTGTCAAGTACCTTCAAACAGTACCATGCCTTTGCAAGACATAGCATATTTTGTCAATATCAAACAAATGAAACCATAATAATTTCTCAGCGAATACTCAGGAGAAAAGTAACTGTAAATAAAATAAGCATAACTTATTAAAAACTATATACATCACTTTTTGTATTCCACGGAATACTTTTAGGTATAATGTATTTTTAAAAGATTTAATATACCACATAATGTGCAATTTATACCTATATAAACATAAGAATCAATACAACTACTGCAAGATACCTGTAGTGATTCTGAGAATTAAAATACTCACATGTTAAAATACAGTCATAAATGAATATGGAGCTTGTTCACTTGGCACCAATATTTATGTAAATACAAAATAGTTTAGACCTGAAGCTTGATTGTGCTCCCACTGAAGTGCTTACTTCAAGTTTCCAATAAACCCAACTGAAGCTTTTAGAAGTGCAGCAAAATGCATACTCTCTTTTTAAGCAACAAAATAGCAAAGTGGCCTTTTCCTTGGTTCTCCTTCCAGAAGTGGAATTTGAGGCACCTTGAAAGAACACAACACAAATCCTTAAAAGCAGAGCAGATAAAATACTCTCACTGCTTTATCGTGTTCCTCACGTAATCAACTGCAGCAGGTGAAACACAGAACCCTGAACTTGTTTTTTAGCAAGAAAACAAGAGGCAAAAGGAATGAATTTGCAGCACTAAGGAGTCTCATATGGAACACTCAGATCCTGACCTAAACTCTTCCAGGAAAGAAAAAAAAAAAAAGGAATCTCAAAATTATAGTTTTCAAATATTGGATTCTATTATTTTTTCCATTTCTGTTGCTCATCATGATTCAGTACACTGTTTCCTTTTACAGGATTTTTTTTTTTATTCACACTTAGAATTACTGATTTGGTTCCTTACTGTAAATAGAGCATTTTAAAAACATTTTTTTTCATGTTTCTTAAATCCATTAAGACAACTTCCTTCTTAATCTCACTTCCTTTTGCCAAATGAAGATCATCAGGACATACCACACGTGTCCATAGGGACATCAGAGCTAATGAATATGTATGTTTCATGTCACAACAGAGCACTCCCCTTGTTCTGCAGTATCGACCTTCTCTTATGTGAGTAAATAACAGGTGAGCACTTGTGCATGAGGATAAATGGGGTTAAAACTGTCATGAAGGGACATACTTTATTTGAACAAAGTGGGCGCACAATAAATAGATATTTAAGTGATGCTGAATTATTTCTTATATCATGCTGTTCCAAAATGTTAGAAAATAATCTTGCTCTAAAACATAAAACCAAGTTACACAGCAAATTATTTAAAATATATTTCCCTCCAATTAACAGCATCAGCAGTCTGTACGGATTCCACTACATTATATGCTTTAATGTATTTTTCAGTTGTCATACTTAAAAAAAAATGAATTTATGTATGTATGTATATATTTCATAGTTTTATGTACAGCAAGAGAAGGCTAATTCCAGAGATTTATCTAACCAGCCCTGTTCACCTTACAAATATGAAGGCCAAGATCAATTTCAGTAAGTTTCATATAACTGTGGTCAGGTTTGATCCATTACACTCAACTAACAAACGTGAAAAAGCAAATTTATATGGGCCAATAACACAGTGCTCCAGCCTGTAACCAGGAATGCTGCTTTGCTTTTAAAGTGCTTATTCCAAAACCTACCAACACAGGAAAGGTATGAACAGTTGTTTTACTAAGATTAGAGTACCTCTGCTAATTAGCTAAATGAGAACAAATACTGATTAAAAGTATATATAGAAGTAATCTGATACTCAAGGAAAAAAATCCTTCTTAAGATGACTCCACAATGTACAAAGCTTTTGCAAAATTTGTTTATGTTGTTTACGCATTTTGCTTTTTGGCAATCTGCACATTAATTTTTAATGAAATAGTAAAGAGATGTTGTGTCTCACACTTCGATAAAAATATTCTATAGCCAGGACTGGTTGACACAGTGCATTAATTCAGCGTCCTTCACTCCTGGGACCTGCGTATAATTTAGTCCAGCCTGAAGAAAATAACTTTGATCCGAAGGCTGTGGAAAAAGCTACATATGAAATGAGTTTTGGTGGGTTTAGTGTTGTTTCTTATATACAAGATGACACATGAAGATAAACTGCTTTAGAATACTCCTGACGTGGCCCAGGATTAAGAGCAGGGAGCCCTTAGCAGAGCTCATCCACTCTCTCCCTTTTTCCTTGTCGTACCAGACACACACCACGCACGCTTCTCTTTACTATAATCATCAGATCAGCTAGTGCTGGCATACGCTGTCTTTCCAAAGAGAATATCCCATGTAAAAGGATTGTATTATCAATCCATATACTTACTTAGTCTCTCCATTAAAAAAACCAAACAAACAACGTTAATATTTCAACATGAGAGATGACGTAAGAAGGGATGATGTTATCACAGGGAACCTGAGATTTCCTCCCCAAGGTAGGGAACACCTTAGCAGTCATCAGAACTGCACTAATCACACTCTTCGGGAAAACAGAGCTCCAGCATGGCTCCTTCCCAGGCTTGGCTGCACTAGCAGCTGACCCTTCCTTTCCTTCCTGCTCCCCCCAAAGAGGAGAAACAAGATTAAAAGCAGAAGCATAACCAAAGAACTGGCATCCTAGAAACACAACGCTGAGCTAAATCTTTTCCCCACTTTAACCTTTCAATTATTGTATTCCACAAATTCCAAAGATTCTTTCTGGCTCATTCAATAAAATGTATCTGAATTAACTACTGAAAAATGGAAGATAGCCAAATTTTTACATGCTTTTGGTTTGGGACTTACTGTATTGTTTCCTGAGCGTTTGAAAAGAGCTATATAGATTGTTCAGGTAGCTTGACAAATTAACCAGGGGACAGGGGGAGGAGGAACAGGGAATTTTCTATAGACAAATTTGAAAACTCTCTGTCTCTGTATGCATGTATATTTATATATTTTTCACACACACAGGCACCAGAGAGAGAATGTCTTAACTGAAAAATTTAACTCTGTGTATGCTGATATTTTTGCCATATTTCTGGGAGAGCCTGGGAAGGAAAAGAAAGTAACTCCTCATGTTATATGTTGGTTCTCCTTTCTCAAAAAGAGCAAAGTTCATCCTGCAACAGGAAAAGTTGAGCCATGTCCTGAAACACACAGTATGTCATTGTGAGGGTGCACAGGCATTTTAAGGGACAGAAAAGAATAACATGCTTGCTTTAAAAACAGAAAGAAATGATAGAACCCAGCTAATAAAATGTCACAGTTCTTTGCAGCTATCACACAAATTCAGTCTTTTCTGTAAACAGCCTTCAAGAGACAACAAAAATCTGAACCATGTGATGATTGTATCAATAACTATCTGAACACTGTTCATAGCTTAAATAACAATAAGCTGTGTTATTTTTCCTGTAATTTTGTCCATAGTGTTATTGCATACATAGTCACCTAATGATGAAATAGTTTTAAAATTTGCTTCGGGGTACAGAAGTCAAGCTCCACTGATTAGCATCTCAAAGCACACTACAGGCACACATTTGTACAGCTGAATAATAGCACTCGTGTTTGTATGACGTTCTTGAAAAAAAAAAAAGCACTATTTTACTTGATGTTTGATGATGCACACTGACGAAAGTCCTTTCTCTCACAAAATATACAATATATCACAAGTAACTGGAAGAATTTCAAAGACAAGGTAGAAAGGTAACCTCACAAAAAGAGCCAAAAAGGCATTCTGGTGTCAATATGAGACGCCGAGGTTCATGGGCTTGATTCTGCTGTCACTTGTCTGGTTAGAAGTCACAAGAACCACTGAAGTTTACAATTTATTGTGAAGGAGATAAATGTGCCTTACTTTTTACTGTATGATTTTACTTTTAGGCAACAATTATTCAGTGGTTAATTAAACAAACTGTATTTTGTTCACCAGCATTTGGGGTTTGGGCCACATTGTTTAATAAAAACTCATAACAGAAAATATTTCATTAAAATCTAGACAGAGTGTTTTGGTATTTGCTACCCTAGCTCAGTTTATACACTATTTCCTATGTCTAATAGGGTGGCTTGCAAAGTTTATTGAATGTGAACCTTCCTAAAATTTGCTGTAAACTGCCTGGAAAGAAATCTGATTTCAGCCACACTGAGACCCAGTCCAACATACCACCTTCAGTAGCACTGTACCTTCCATGTGTGCCCCCTTCTGTAATTTCTCCAGGCATAATTTATTACGTTTTAATTATAAAACTCTCCTTCCAATTTTGTGTTAAATAGTATTATAAAAGTGCATCCACATGAATTTAGTATTGAAAATGCTATACACTATCAACAGGAACATTAGGATTTTACTAAATATTGAGTAACTATCAGGTTAAATTCTTTTCATCCAGAAGGTGTAAGTAAGATAAAGGAATGACTCAAAAGAAAGCTTAACATTAATACAGTTAAACACACTTAGCATCAAAAATTAAGTTCATAAACTAACAAATATTCACTGAAGTATTTGATACCCATAGTACAAAATTATTAAGCTTCATTTTCACTTTGCAAAATTTTTTAGAGGTTAAAAAAGGCCCACAGGTTGAATCATGAAGTACTGTGAAAGCTGTGAGAGTTTTGTGATTGCAAGTAAAAGATTTACAGATCTTACAGATCTGTAAAAGATTTACAGATAACAATTGAAAGGTGCATTACACTAATCAGAGGAATGCATAACCTCTGCAAAGCAGGTAGGAATGAATCTTTTTAATTTTCTCTCTTCTCATGGCTTTATATTCTTATGCAAGGGAAGCAGAGGAAACCTAAATATGACCCTATTTAGATATATTAACTGGAAAGCCTTTGTAGAATTTTTAAGCAAACAGGATTGTGCTTCCAATGCTGCCCATCTAGTTTTCCAATGTGTTAAATTGGACGGCTACTCGGACAGCTCTCTATTCATTACTGAACTGTGGAAAGGAAACACAGAGGTGGCATTTTCCTTTTAAACCATCTAATGCATTGTAACCAGATTCCAAAACATCAAGGAGAGATTTTTTTTTTTTCTTAGCTAGACAAGCTGTCGTAATTGAAATGAAGTCTAATCAGACTCATTACTGTTTTCAGCAATTTGCACCACCAAAGATGCTTATTAGGTAACAGTGTTTAATAAACCGCTCTTTAGAAAACTACCAGTAATGAGCTCTTAACAGCCAATCTTTAGCGTGAATGTAATGTGAAAAGTGTTCCTAGCACTGAATAGATTTTCACATTTAGTAGTGTCATAATTAAGCTCAAGGAATCAGTAGCTGTGATGATAGATTTACTGCAATATAGACTTTTTGTTCCCCTGAAAATATATTTGAAAATACTTGGGGTTCGATAAGATTTGCAGAAAAAAATTTAAAATTGCTTAAAATACTTTGCTAGACTGGATTAGCTCTGTAAATGGTACTTAATCAGAGACTATTTGGGGAATGCACAGACTACTGTAAATCAGGTATCATCAACCAAGCATGCATAAAGTTAATTCCTCCTGGCTTTGTTTGACTGCTCTTCCCTCACTTAACAATTTCTAGTCATTAATATACCAATACTAAATGTTGTTGTCACCAGCTAAATGATAATGAACAAAAATGGCCCATGAAAAGAGATACTTGAAGAAACACTTGTCAGTTCTCCTTCCACAGTCACAGCTGAAAATGCTAGAGAAAAAAATAGAGCAAATTGGTTGGTTTCAAAATAAAATTATGGATGTATAATATACATATATATTTATGCATATACACACACATATACAACCAATGCTATTTTCCTACATTTCACATATCATCAACTCCTAGTAGCTACTTAGCACCAAAACCCCCAAGTTCCTAATGTAAAGAACACCACAGCTCTGAAAATGTAATGCTGACATATATTATTCATAAAACACAGCCATCAGCCAGAGATAAGTTTTCATCAATAGAAAGTTCAATTTAACTAGACGTACACCTCGCTGCACTAGTCATATCAATACTACTACCTAACAAATGCTGAAAGAGGCAAAAAAGAAAATAAATTGCATGTATAAGCTTTAGCTAATTAAATATCCAGAATGAATCTTGAGGAAGAGCCACTGTTCTTTCACCAGATTGATTTAAGCCTTACATAATATTTAAAGTTATCAATAAGAAATGACCAAGACTACTTTTTTGTCTCCCACTAGGAGAAATACATAGAGATGCAAATGTTGTTTTGCTTGCTAGAGGTTTTGTTCGAGGTTTGTCAGCGGTCAAGACTTTGGAAAAAAGCACATAAAGATGAGTAATCAATAACGAAATACCAACAAAATGATAAAGACTAATTCTCTTGAACCGAGATTTTTATATCAGAATTCCATGTTAAGATGTTAAGAAGAGTTCTTTTACTGAATGAGTGCTCTCATTACAACTTTCATATACACTAGCCCTCAAACTTCAGTAATCCTAAATGCAACCTCTAAGCTTCCATATCTATTTGCAGCTTTCTGAATCAATAGGACTATGAGAACTGAGACTACCAAATTAATGCCAGTTTCATTTGATTTTGTGGTATGTGCTTCTTTGCACTACAAAGTGGAAAAATAACAAAAACCAACCAAACAAAAAAAAACCACCAAAAAACAATCAACCAATCATCCGACACCCAGAACTCATTCCCAGATGGGTTTTTTGTAGCTTTCAGATCAGAATATCTTCCAGTTTCTTACGCCTGAACTGAATTTGTACTCAGATCCAACATTTTTAGTGCTGCTGCTGCTTACCCTATCATGTAATTCCAAACTCTGCACCTTTAAGTCACATACTTAGCTTCTGCTCTCTGTAAAATAACATAACATAAAAAAACCATAAAATAAAATGAGACTCCACAGCCGCTTTGGACTGCCTCCTCTTGTACTTCTGAATAATGCATTAAAGTTCACATCATTTGTGAGTGACAACCCGATGGTCTAAGATGCATAATATGCATTTTGTACTGTTGATTTTACTAAGCGCAGATGCTCTGAAGCATCAATTGCTCATCAGTAAGTCCTTCAATATCATACATTATGATATTTTTAGTGGTTTAAAACTGAGGTTGACAGAAATGTAGCATCCACAGGAGGTATCTTAGCCATCATTATAAAACTATGGTTACCTTCCTTTCTTACTTCTATCATAATATTAAAGCAGGGGGGGACCTTCACTGTATTCCTTCTGTATCCTAGAACTACCACGAAAAAGAAATAAAATCACTTTTTAGCCTCAGATCCATTAGTATTTTATCAAGCCTACAAAACACCAGTCTGCTCACCTAAGATGATGATCCCAAACAATGCCTGACTTTCAATAGAAATCGAGACTCTTCCTTCTGACATCTCTAGGCCTGCTTAGTCTGATCACAAAAGCCTTCTTTATCAGACTCTTAAAGGAGTTTCTTCCATTGAAGAACTAGGACATATCAAATTTTACACTACTTACAGGCTGCTATCCTGAGATGGAGCGTCATATATACAGGAGTAGAGACTAGTATAAGAAATTGTAAAAGTAGGAAGTCACGGGGTGGGTTAAACTCAGGGCAGAATTTGCCCCAAAACACTGTGAATCGCTGAAAGGGAGCTATAGCATCCTAAAAAAAAAAAGGACAGCGAGAACCACCTTAAGACCCATGTTGAACCTAAAGTGTTGCCATCAGCCAGCGCCTCGGTGATATCAGAGGGTGAGGACTCTCCACAGGTACATCGCCAAGTAGGAGGAGACAAGTGGGAATGTTTGCTGTTATTGAAACCTAAGGTGAGCCTTGGAGTGGCTCGTCTCAAGACAACTCCACCAAAAGGCAGCATAAATATCAGAAACTGGAGTCCATGTGAAACCTATCGCACCTTCTACAGCAGCACGGACATTATTTTCTTCTCCATCACTGAAATCCCAATATTACAGCCCAACTTCTTCCAGTCAGGACCCAGCATCAATCACAGTTTGCCCTTCAGCAAAAGATACCATAAACAATCCGGAGGGTGCCTTTGAGCACAGAACACCTCAGATTTCTCTGTTCTCTTGTTTATGGCAATTTAGTTTGGATTTTTTTTCTTTTTTTTTTTTTAGTAGACAGCAGCTTGGATGAAATAAAATTATTTCCCTTGGTGTTCTGCATTGTTTGTTTGTTGGCTCTTTTAAAAAATCAAAACCTCCCCCAAACCAAAAATAAACTTTATTGTTCCAAACAGAAGCAACCACTTGTCTGAACAATAGCAGACAAACTAGCTCTGTGGACTGCTGAGGTTACTGTTCTATTATGACACATTTACAAAAGCTACATAATAGATGAGTTGCAGCAGATGAGAACATTTGTCCAACAGAACTGGAATCCTTTGTATTATGGCAGACAATATTTCCTGCATTTTAGATTGGTTTAAACATACAGACTTGCCTAGTAGGTCTTTCTTTAAAAGACTGTACCTCTGCAGTCTAGTACAGAACTTCCCTTATTGATACTGCTTATGGAAGTATCTCCTTATAAAATGAAGGAGGCAAAAGGAACACCACCAGGTCCTAAATAATACAGTTGTGGTTTCTTCTGGGGGATGGGGTTTAATGAAGAAAATGCATGTGTGAGTGCGGAAAACATTCACGGGCTTTGGAGGGATTGGTGTGAGCAGAGCAGATTCTAGAAGTCTTTGGTTTTTACTTTATTTTTCATACAGTCTATTAGCTGCTTTTCCACTACAGAGCTTTCTATTTATTTTAGCATAACTCCATATCTTTGTCATTAAACAATCAAGTTCTAATACAAAAGCATAATGCAAACAGCCAGTTGTGTAATGAAAAATAACACAGGGTTGAAGGGGGGGTTCCTGCCTGATCTCAGCAGAAGATTAGCTTATGCCCTGCAGCATGAGATGGGAAATATGTTCCTCACTATTACAGTTTTGATTCTGTATTTGTATTTTATATGGATTTTTAAAGAGACACAATATAAAGCTTTGGTTCAGAAAATATCTCTCTCTCTCTGTATGTATATATAACTGTACACATATATTTATTTCTCCTCCCAGAGGAAGGATGATGTTTGTCTCCAGCTATGGCACAGCGTCTAGCTTGGAATCTAGCAGACAGAAAAAGACAAAACTAGAAAAAACATGTTTTGGACTATCTCAATTCAGACTACATCAACTACAATCCCAAATACAAGTCCTTTTGAGAAATTCTAAGTGACTTTTTTTGAGCAACTATCCCACTGCACTGCACTGCACTGTACTGCAAGATTATTTCTGCCTAGAGAATGACACAGTTTTATTCATAAAAAGGTAAAAACCATTCAGTTAATTGCTTTTTATACTCAATAAATGTTAACAGTTTATTCACTGGCAGCAAATCAGGAGACCTCCAACAGACACAGGTCTTTCAGATGCATCCTTCTTCCTGTATTCAACATATATGATTTCCTTCTCCCCTTTCCCTCTCCTCCCCCCCCCCCCCCATTCTTCACATGCATTTTTGCACCATCCACTATCTCAAACTTAAAAGCTAGGCCAAATCAAGAGCAGCAGTGCTAAAGGGTGGTCAGAAAATAGGACAGCAAAGGTTTTTGAAGTTAAAGCAGCATCCTGTTCCTACCACCTATCAAGCATGTTTCTGGTTCCTTCATGTACTGAACACCAGGGTTAGTGATTGCTGCTCACTTTAGAAATTTAACTCTGCTGGTACAGCACAGTCCTTCAACACAGCTTGTGGAATTTGTGTGGAGAGAACCTCTCTCAGTCTGTGTCAGCCCACTCGCTGAGTGGCAGGTGAATACCTAACCTACTATACCAGTATATGGGGTTAGCTGCTCTGAAGATATATCTAGTATTGAGAATAAACAGTAGACAGTAGGAACAAGCAAATCACATTTATGAGGACTTTAGGAATTTTAGTCCATAAAAGACAGGAAAATGAGGCGGAATCTTTATATTCAAGTACTTGCTAACTACTTACTATGACTAAGGAAGGCTTAAGTTTGTCCATGCCCTTCAAGTTTTTGATAGTTTTCTTCACATTATTTTCAACAGGCACATAATTATATAGGCATGTTATGATAAAAAGATTTTGTGCCACCTTTTCAAGAAAACATCCAAAACATTTAAAATAAATATTCTATATTTGATTTAATGAAAAATACCTTGGGGTGCATCCATGTCTTGTTAATTCTATGTATTAAACAGAGAGTTTTCCATGACTGAACTAAAAGGTACTTGGTAACAAATGGTTAGAAGGCACAGGCTGATATTTAAAAGGTAAGCTTGCACCAAGGTAGCTTTGATGGGCCATTTTGTATTAGGGATAACCAGAAATGACATTTTGTAAAAAGGTCTGGATTGCTAAAGAGGAGGAATGCCCTAAATGCATCAATGAAAACTGCTGCTGAGCATGACTGCTTTTTTTAATATTTTGACTATTTTCCGAAGGAAAGACAGTCATGCTACAAATGTTTTTTCAATAAATCTCTGGTGACTACTGGGCACTTCCAAGATCAGTTACACAGCATACTCTTAAAATGATTAAACTGTCTCTCACAGCACTTTAAATGATAGACTGCCCAGAAAAAGCACTAGTGCCCCACAAATTAGGAATTGTAGCAGTGGTTGATAAGCTAGAATGAGCTCTGGGCCATTTTAGGACACACCTTACCCTCATTACTGGGCTGTCCCTCTTGGAAAAAATCTTCCCCTTGTGTAAGGTCATTCAACTAGATTAAAATATTTCACTCTAATGTTACCTCTTTGTAACACCTCACATATTGGGTACAGAAGTGCTGGTTATGGGATGAACAATGAGCTTACTTTTATATGCACTGTATATAAAAAGATATAAAAGATACCACCTGTGCGATTTAGTTAAAAAAGAAAATTTAATTTATATTTCTGGGATAGCTCTATCTAAAGCCACAAGTTGCTATGACAGAGAATTTAAACAGTTTGAACAGTTCCCTGCTCCCTTCTTCAAGTTGTTATTAATGTCTATAATTTAGGCCTCTGTGTTGCTAACATGCATGTGGATATCTCACTAGTCATATGAATAAAGATGCATAATTAGATAGTGGCATAATTTGTAGCCTCCAACTCTTTCTCCCACTTCCCTTTCCCGATGCTGCTTGGAGAGACTGTGATTTATGTTGGTGGGAGATCATGCCACTGTTACTCACAAAAATATACTTTGTGTTGAGATTTCTTTGAAATTAGTGACAAAAATTAAATCTCCTAGCAGTCACCAAAGGTGGGGATATTCTGTGCCAACTCCTCCACTACCCACACGTGGGGGGAGTATGATTGTGTTGCTGGTATAGGAATTTGGGCAGGTGACCAAATGGTTAACTATGCTTATCCTTTCCAAACTGGCAAAGACTTCCTTAGGTTCTCAGAACTCCTTTTACAGAATGCCTGTTTGACAATTTCTAAACATGCCCCAATGTGTTCACCAAGTTCATCTCTATTAACAGGAAATGAAACTGAAATAAAGAGGTGCTCTTCATGCTGACTGCAGACATTTCAGATTTCATGGCAGCCTGTGTCTTCCTAGTGCCTTTCACATGGAAGAGATAATGTGTGTGAAGAAAAACAAAATTGTAGGTTTCGTAATGTCAAAATCTGATTTATGCCAAAGTAGAGATGTCAACAATAGCAGAATAAGTGACAAGTGTTAAATTACCCAAAGAAGTAAATTCTGTAATTATTTACCTCTCCGGCACATGATCCTTAACAACCTCCAGACCTAAAAGAAACAGCAAGAACCACACACATTTTGAAAATCAGCGTTTTTTCTTATTTTTGAGAAGCAAATTTTTGCCCCGCCCCCCCCCTTTTTTTTAAATACAACTAAGTGCCACCAACAGCATGTCAAAGAAAACGTCAGCAGCAAGCCCCATAGCTGAATATGCTGGGAGCTGAGTAAAGAGTCATCTGCAAATTGACAACTTTAATTCGATTCCTGGCACCTCTGGCCACGCTGAGAATTCTTCTATCTTTTCACACCAGGGGTTTGCTCTTTTAAGCATTGCTCCTGAGGGGAAGGAAAAACTAGAGAAAGAGGATTTCCAATGACCCTGCACAGACGAATGAACGTGTCAATGGTGAATATTGGTTCAGCTTTGAAATAGGGAATCCTGCAGTGGTTTCTCTGCTTCATCCCTACTAGTGAGTTCCACTGTGGACTTCAATGTGTATGAGGCCTTTAGGGATCAGATAATAAATGAAAGAAATGAAAAAAAAAACCCTCCAAAAAAAAAAAACCAAGAAGAGGGGTGGGAGAAAAAATAAATCACTAAAATGGCTTAAGAATAATAGATAGGCAATTCTCTATAACCTTTAAATTATTTCTTTGATAATTTTCTCAGAGATGTGCATCTCTTTGGCCTCACTGGTTACAGAAATTCTTTAAAAAATGCTTAAATACATATGGGGTCCTTACCAGAGAGCCAATATTAAAGGCCAGTGTGCCTTCTCAGGACATATTTAATTTTGATGCGTTTCCATTTGTTCACTTGTTTGTTTCTGGTGTAAAGATGATGTAAAAACAGTTATGAAATTGTTAAAACACCCTCTGTTTCAGTGTGAACTTATTCTTTTGTATATGACGGATTGCACAGCAAAAATCGTGACATGCACAAACCAAACACGGAAAGATGAGAAGCCTCTTCTCACCTGCACAATTCTCCTATAACTCAGGTAAACACAAAAACGTTTGTTTAAACAGGGTAGAATACACATTCACTTCTACAAGCCTTTTAGTTCATTGTCATCCATCTACCTATCAATCAATCTTACCATGACACAATATAATTTTCTAATCATGCCAATATTCATGCTTTTATCTCTTTTAAAATCCAAAGAATGTATATTTTAATAAGACAAAAGTCTAATTATTTAAACATGATGTAGAATAACACTTCTAAGGTCATTTCTTTTATGAGCTTTAGTTCCTTACAATTGTCATACAATTTAATATCTATAGCAAAATTTATATAAAAGAATAACACAAGCTTCCAGTAAAGAAGGCTGAATTGTTAAATTCCCATTAAGTGCTGCTTTTGCCTCCCTTATGTCTACAGTAGTTTTATTTATTTCTAAGAATAAAACCAATATATTCAAAACATGTTAAGAAACACAGAAGAGCAAGCGCATGTTTTTTCTTTCACATGTGATAACTTTAGCATGTGATAACTTTAGTAGGAAAACAAAACCAAAAACAACCTCCCCCCCCCAGCAACTCTGCACAGGTTTCTATACGCTTGAAAATGAGGTTGGCAAGTTAACTGTTTTCTATAGCAGAATGCATGCTCTTTAAATATAATAATTTATGCAAATTAAAGGTTCACATTATATAATTGCTAACAAAATATTTACATATCTCTCCACTTTGATGTCGCTGAGAATTTGGGGGAAAAAAAAAGAAAAAGGATATTTAAAGAGACATATACTGGACAATTTCAGTCATTAATATAATATGCAGATACTGAATATTTTTGGATACTTAAGGGTATTAGCTAGACATTTAATAGATATCATCAGATATGATCCTGTTTCCACTAAGAAAGAATTTGGGTAATCGGATTTATATAGTCTACAGCATTTCCTAGGGACACTGCCAAGGATTTGTCTCTTTTTAAATAGTGGCGATGTTAATGTTCTTTTAAGACTATTTTTTAAATACCGAGCAACATCGTCATGAAAGGCTGTGCTGATTTCCAGTTATGTAAAAATTAATTTGTTTAATCAAGCTACAAGAAGGACAAGAAGTTGAACTGGAAAAGTCCATCACATTAAGTAAAGGATTATCACTCACAAGAAATGTTTTCAATGTCAGACTTGCAGCCAGAAACTAACTATACTTCTTAGAGAACTCTATGTGCCTGTCTCTCCCACCTGACTGGTTTTTCAGAGCCCTCCAAAACAACACCAAAATGAACTCTAAATACAGTGTTGACTTGCTTTTTAATTTTACTTGCTTTAACCACAATCAAAGAAATTTCCAGGAATAAGGTTTAAATAAATAGTTACCTTTTATAAACATGTATTTTCTTTTACATGGTATTTGCACTGGAAAAGGAAAGGAGATTCCTGACAAGTTGCTCTGCCTCTGGTCTCAGGATTGTCTAGTAAGAAAGGATATTAGTTCATCTGGCCCACTTTCAGCAATATGATAATAAATGTTTCCCTTTTAAAACACATTTGCAAACTTGTAATTAAAAAAAAAAGGGGGGTTTAATGTTTTTATGTTGTCGTAATGCATGAAATACTTTCATGAGCATTATCAAGTAATTTCTGCTGAAAAAAGGGAAAAAAATTTTGGCATAATTTTGGGATGATAACAGTACAGATGAGAATTGCTCCCATAACCTTCTTCTGAACAGTGATATATGCAAAATAATCCAAAATGAGTTGCTTTCCAGTCCCTTTACAGACTACTTGACATCCACTGCTCAAGTATTTCAAACCTTCAGTTGCTGACTGTAATAAGTGCACAGATGGAACAATATTTATTCTGTCAGTGGAAACTAATTAGGATGACACTAACTCTGAACATTAAACCAGAAGAAAAAAAAAATTAAAAAAAATTCACACTTTACACAATGTGGCACATGATCTGTGAGTTTACAAATAAAAGCTATAAATTTTAATATATTTCTCTTACATGGGAAGTGTGACCATCTTTGCTGTTGTTGCTGCACACGGTAGCTAGAGATGGGCTGCAGCGCCATATCTGGATTTGCGTACAAACATTCCCATCTCTACTGTTAATTTGCTTCACATCAGAAACTGCATCTCAACAACTTCCATCCCGCAAGAAGAGCAAGTCAGACTTGCAAATTATTTCACATTACTCTTCAGTCAGCCACACTGCCCCTGTCACCCAGAGGTCACCTCCCTCAGCCGTCAGGTCCTAGCTGTGCCAACGCCATGAGCTGGGAAGAACTGAATTCAAGACAGGGAGGTGGCTAGCCCCTCCATCGTGCTTCTCTCCCTTAACTCCAGATGCAGACATTATGCGGCTGGCTGCCCTTTAGAATAAAGATCCCATTTGACAAATCATCAGGTCTTATATTATATATATATGTGCAACCTTCATCCAAGGTTGCTCACAGCTGCTGAAGACTCCAGATCAGACATGTCACCTCAACACACAAACTAGCGATTTTCAAAACCTCACCAGGGATCTAAATCTTTTAGTGCCTGCATATCTTTAAAAGTCTTATTGACTTCTAATTTTCATGAGCTTGAATAGATTTGTTCACAAATGCTTAATGCTCTGAAGACCTACATGGTACAGCTCAAATTCACAAGATTAAAAACACAGTGTAGAGCATGGTAGTTTCTATTAAGCTCAGCTATCGGTCCAGTTGTCTTTCAGTACTATTCTGTTTAAAAGAATGGATGTCAGGAGAGAATCAAGTTTGATGTGCACACGCATTTGTGCAGATACAGCACCCTAACATCTTAATCAATAATAACTAACCTTTGTAGGGAAAAAAAAAAAAGAAGTATATGCTTTAAGCAATGTTGACTTTTCTAATTTGGAACAGCAAATTAATTGAAATACAAAAAAATAAGAAAAAAGGAATATCAACTGCCCACAATTAAGCAAATGATAACATTTTAGAAGTAATGCATTTTAAAAAAAGTTAAAGTTATCCCATTAATTATTGTTCTGTTCATATAAGATAAACTGGGAAGGAACAGAACTGCCCAAGAAGGTGAAATCTCAAAGATTTCTTGTCTGTGCAGTGGCACAATCCCCTAGAGGTGTTTAAAAAAATACATTTGGAAGTTATACTTTGTGTGTTGCTAGTGTTCTTCATTTGGCATCTCTTAGTAGTCAGGAACATGCTGGTGCAGAATTTCACTTTGAGTCCATCCATATTACACTAAAAGTAATGACAATGAATATACTTTTCATAAACCAGATGGAATAGTTAAACACTTCTTCAACAGTTCCAGTTATAGCCACTAAGTCTAATAAAGGATACTATGTATGGCTACAAATCTGGCTTTTCTCAGATCAATGAGACTAATTCTGAACCTTAATTATTTAAATCTGAAAGCATATTTTAAAGCACTTTCTAAACTAAGATACTAAATGTGCTCCATAAGCTTTGTTCATTTATTGATATTCATGTCAAACCTCAAGGGCTACTAACCTGCAATCTTACATGTTAAAGCTTTTTTTTTTTTTTTTTAAACTTAATTCAAACACAAGGCACAACATAATGAGTAAACCTGCAAAAAATGATGAAGTGCATCTTACTTCTAACTGACGATAATATCTTCAGTGGATGCCAGATAGCATCTCTATTGAAATCATACCTTGGCTTGACAATAAAGCTGGAAGTTACTCAAGTGTATTGTAGCCAACTGTCAAATTTAAAAACAGTCACAACATACTATTAGTGGCATTCAGCCAATCTCTTAAGGAACACAATGACCTGAACTTTACTCTGAAAACTCAGTTTGAAAGCAAATTTATTCCCTAAAGTAATTTTCAGCACTGCTTAAAAAGCTTGGAAAAATCAGATTAGAGTAAACCAGGTTATGTAGATGTTATGAGAATGTAACTTCTAAAAATAACTTTATGGATCAATTCAAGTAAAATTCAAATACAGTGATCTCACCTTTCACACAGCTCTGCACTTCTATGTTCTATAATTCTGGTCCCAAACTATCAGATTGATACAGTCTGTACAGTTAGTATAATGTTTAGAAAGTCTGCAATGCACGACTCCCATACACTGAAGATTTATGCCTTGAGAGGCTTGTGTGAACACATTACATCCAGTATCAGATAGAACTGCTGCACTGCATGCTGTATTTTAAAATGACTATGGATGCTGAAGAAAAAAAATAATATTCTCTCAAAAGGCACGCATATGTATTACTATAATCTGTAACAGGGTACATATTTTTTTATCCAGTATTCCCATCAATGTTATAAACTTCCATAAGAAATGACACAGTATCTTACAGATGAATGAAAATAAAAATGGAGATAATGTTAAATACAGCCAATGAATGAGGTGTAACCATTGAAAGCTTGTCATGATCACAGAAAATGCACCCAGGAAATGCTTAATAGAAACTCCTATGAACTAGCAGGAGTGACACATAATCAATGAAACTCCTATTAAAGCATTATTAAGATGTAACTGTGTTTATTCTAAGTAATATAAAATGTTCCCTCTCACACATAAAAGCCATCCATGCACACTGAGCCTTTCATAAAAATGATCAGATATAGTCTAGAGGAAAATGTTCACAGATACTTCAGAAAAAGAATCATACGCTAATGCTTCAATATGGTCAAAAAAATAACTTTGATGTTATTAATGTATGACATCATATATGGAACTTATTCTTTCCAAACAGCATAGACTAAACATTTCTGTAAAATTGATTCCAAGGGACAGCAGTTTACTACTTTGCATATTCAAATGAAGTTACTGCTTAGCTAAAATATCACATGCAAAGAAGAAATGGAGTTAGTCTCAACATGTGGCTAAATAAGATAGCTTGTTTCATGCGTAGCAACTCTACAGACTTATTTATCTGTTGATTCATGACATCTGGCTTATGACTGAAGCATTAGGAGCCATTTATACAGGAAAAGTACTGTGCTTAATTTCACTTTCACCTCGCTAGTGAGGCAAACTACATCAATTTAAAGCATTGCTTACTTTATTCACACTACAACCAAGTCTGGGATGTGATTTTGCAAACATGGAAATTAAGGATCAGATTTCTTTTCACCCTTATCACACAGCTGGACTGCCAGGAAAAGAACACCACAGATGGTCTCTTGGTTTCAACAAAGTAACTTATGATTTGAATGAAACACATTTATCTGTTCTTCGGTGTCACCTATAAAGGTAACATTATGCCTAATTCCATCAAGTCTGACAATACAAACATTTCACAGTAAGTACTATCCTAGCATAAGTACAAATTAAGGAAATCCTGTTGTGGTCAACAAATCTCCTCAAGATCACCATCGGCTTCCCATTGAAAAACATTGACAGTTACTCAACTTGAAATCAGGGGGAGTTTTTGTTTTGAGCAAAGTTATTCTCATACGCAGTGTACAGTGAAGCAAAGATAATAGTTGTGTCATAATCATATGTAATATAATATAATAATGGTGAAAAAATTCCAGTTGTATTTATCTGATCTCTATCTGCAGTGTTGCTAAGTATATCAGAACATGTAAAACTAACAAATAATGCAGCAGAAAGTTCCTCAATATAAAATGAATCTTCTCAAATATAGGAACTCAGAAGGAAAAACAAAGTTGCAATGACATTTGCATAGACTCTTATTTTAAAATTTTCTTTCAGTTGCTACAATTTTCAACCTTTTGGCTTACGTTATTTTCTCTTTGAAAAAGATACCCCCAGTGGAGTCAAAGAATTTAATCATTACTCTAGTTATTTGGTGCTTTTCTATAAATTTCTTACTAAAAATACATGTTAGAACTGTAAGCATCTGAACTTTCTTTGTTAATTAGTTACATATAAAAAAATGTCCTTATAAAAATTATTCTCCACAGTATTTCTTTCTTCACCTGTTCACAAGACATTTTGACTTATAATTGCTTTTTTTTCTGACATGTTTGTTTTATGATATTTGTTTCTTAAATCTCTTTCAAAACTCTGCAGAGCCGATACACACATCAACATCTGCTCAAAGCAACAAAAGTGCAATCCAGTGGAATTAAATGAAGTTGTGTTTTGATACTAAAATAATCTTATAAATACAGTTTCACCAAGTATCAGTGCAGAGAAAATCTCAGGAGGCTCAAGCAAAATCTGTGTGGTCCAAAGATGCATCCTAAATTTCTGACTGTTTTCTACTGAAGAGTATTCCCCTTTTCCTTCTCTCTCCACGCAAAAGTCGTTCATTTAGAACAGGCTGGTTTTATACCTAGAAAGGACAGAGAAGATGACATCCTGAAGACGGAGAGAGGACAGCAGCACTTTTTCTCATTATAAAGACTGTAAGGTACAAAAAGGATGACTTTGGTATGAACCATTTGTACGGAATAATGTGAGCATGTAGAAAGAACAAAAACTAGGACACTGTTTTAATCAGGGATGCAGGAGTGACATTCCTAGTTCTAAAGAACCACAGTTCTCACATAGAGCCTGGGACAGTGATTCACTCCACAGAAAGCAAAATGCTTTCCTTCTTCCTCCCCATTCTACACAGTAACTCAGAGCAATCGATTCCAAAGCAGGCTGAAGCCTGAGAAATTTAACAGCTCAGACATATATCTGCATTCCTGAACCCTTCCCACCTCCCATGATTACTAGCAGTCATTCTTACTAGTTAAGAAGAAAACAAATATTTCTCAATTCTTACTATGGGGGAAAAAATACTTCCTGTGAGACGTATGGATGGAAACTTATTAGGCAAATATTATTTCTCTCTAGAAATAACTTACACTAAAAAATAAAGTAGGCCAGGTCCCAGTCTCCAGTGTTGAGGACAAGTGGCACAGCGTGGAGGTTAGTAGTCTGGAGCCCACGCTTGAGTATATGTCTTGGCTTCATTTGGTTTATATGATGTAGCCTTAGAGACTCCAGAAGAACAACAAAATTTTTAAGAATGCCACTGA
The DNA here is from genome assembly GCF_004027225.2 of Strigops habroptila. NCBI lineage: Eukaryota > Metazoa > Chordata > Aves > Psittaciformes > Psittacidae > Strigops > Strigops habroptila. The sequence continues at coordinate 22,753,674 of NC_044281.2, read as the reverse complement.
CATTAGGTTACTTCATAATGACAATGAAATATCTATGCCAATTTCCTATTTATTAGACATTTATTTTTGTCATGTGTAAGATGCATGGTAGGTCAACTGAAGTCACAGTGAGACATACTCCAAATTTTCCAGAAGACTTCACTAAAACTTCTTTATAGTTTTAAACAAATTCTGTCCAAAACAGAGAAAGATCTATCAAAAAGCCAGAGGATGACCCTCTTTCAGAAAGGCAAATACTGAGTTTCATTTTTGCAATACAGTTTGCATCTACTATCTCCCTAAACTTCTATTGAGATCTCTCTTCTTCCTTCATTAATGACTGCACATCTAAACATATATTAGCTGTAAACTAAAAAAGAAAGGAAGACTGCTGGGAAAGGCACATATTTTCCACATCTGGTTTTGATTCAAAGGAAGGGTGAAATCAAGAAAACAGGGTTAAAATAATGGCTTAAAGAACAGAGGGGGAAATACAATGGACATCGAGAAGAAAATACTAATTTTGATGCAAATAATCATCAATTAGATGGCAGGGTTCATGAATAGACTAATTAGGGAACGGGATCCAATCAGTAAGAAATACTTTTGAGGTTTGTTGCTCTGACTCCTTGTGGTCTTAAACAAAATGGAGAAGTTTGAAGTGCTGCAGGATGTAGAACGAACTATTGCAGGAAAGCAAAATACATTGAAACAGCAGTCAGGGCTGGAACAGAGATACCAAAATGCGTGTGTTCTTTAGGAAAAAACAAAAATAGACAGAAAAGGCTGTCTGATGACATTATAGACTGTGAAGTCATGAAAAGGGATATGTTGGATAAAACACTCCGGACTTGACAAAGTAATAGACATAGGGGAAGAAAAATAAAAAAAAGACGTGTGCTGGAACAGTCATAGAAATTACACATTAAAACTCCCAGATTATATCTGGACTTGGCGCAAACTGGCGCAAAGGCACCAATATTTAAGGAGGCAGAAGAGGTGAACTGATCCAGACAATAGTTCTTCTGCTCAAGGCTTAAATATGTGTGTGTGTGTGTATACATATATATAGGGTTCAGAAAAATGGGGTTTAATTCACAGTGGGTTTATCAAAGGTAACTAATGCCAAGCTAATTTTTTTGATTTCTTTCTCTGATTACTGACTCATCTAACTGCACATCTGCATCTGCACTGTGCATCTAACTGCACTTATCTAACTGCACATCTGCATATATATGATAGGTTACCTTATGCATTAACAGCTGGCAAGACAGGAATTAGTAAAAGGACTGTAAATTAGTTAAGGAAACACTGGAAGAGGTATAATGACAGACAGTATTGAAAGGGCATCTTCTGAACTGGAGGAAGCTTGACAACGAAGCTCCCAGAAGATCAATTTGCAAAACTCCCTTAAATTCATAAGTGAATATGAATATGACCTAAGAAGTAGGAACACTCAGTGGAAACTCGAAGATTACACAAAATTAGGAGGGACCACCAGTAGAAAGAAAAATCAAAATATCGTACAGGTAAAATATCATGTTTCACATGATATGAAGGCAATGAACAGAAAATAGGCAATGAACAGAAAATAGTAGTATGAAGTATGAGCTAATTGTCAAAAAAACCTGTTGCAAGTTGAAACCTACACATGAAGAAAAGTGAAAGGAAAAAAAATGAAATGTATAAACTGATCGGAAAATGGACTTTTGCCAACTAATTTCATGCAAATACGGAAACATGTTATGCAGTTGTAAAGTAAACACAGGCAAATAAATAATAAATATGCAGACATTTTTTTTCCCCCCAGAAAGTATTAGTGTCATTACACAGTGAAACCTCACCGGAACTGTAATTCTGATTTTCTTCAGGGAAGATTAATTTAAACTGGAAGAAGAACAAGGAAGGGCTATAGGGATGATACTGGGAATGAAGAGTGTACATTCACATAGAATAAAAGATGTTTGCTTGCTCTACCCTGGCAAGACTGAATAGGAATATGATTCCTCTCTAAAAATATAATCAGCAAAACATATACACTGGAGATGAACTATTTAAGTCAAAAAGACAACACTGGCACAAGAACAAATAAGTATAAAACAGCCATAAATAAATTTATGCTGCAAATTAGAAGATTTGTAACTCCCAGGGCAGTAACATTATTGAACAGCCAACCAGAGTCCTGAAGGACAAAAATAATTAGCTCATGTTAAGACACAGCTTTATCGTGTTATAATATATAGTGACAGCAGGGGACTGGATTTTGAGATTTCCTGGGCCATTTTGTATTTTATATACCCATCTCAGAAGGGTTACAGAGGTACTCTTAGCTTGTAGAAAACTGGTGGGACTAGGCCAGTGATGAGAACATTAAGAGAAAGACCGGAAATATTACCTTGGTGCAGAGCCACACTAAGGAATGAACTATTGCTTTCAAACTGAGGCCAGCTCCTCAGAGAATAGGCAAAGTCAATTTCTGTATCTGCATGTGGGTATATTTCAAAATTATTTTGAATAGGGAAAGGAGACATAGAAATAATAATACATACTGCTTATTTCTTCTGCATAACACACTTCCTTGTCCGCAGTTACCCCATTGCAGAAACCAGCATTCCTTCTACTAGCAAAACCATTCTGCTTTAGATACGTACTGCCTGCTTCATTCCTATTTAAATACTAATGCACTTTTTTCTTTTCTATACTTTTTCTTTTTTAATTTTAACTAATAACAACTCACTTGTGCCCTCTGGTATTAGCACCTACACTGCTGTATGATAAAATTCTGTTGGGCCATGTGTAGAGGCCTTGAAAATATCCCTTTTGTAACATGTTTTCTTTTGCTTGTTCTGTGGGTGGTTTTTTGTTTGGTTTTTGGTTTGTTTTTTTTTTTTTTTTTTTGTTTTGTTTTTTGGGTTTTTTTTGTTTGTTTGGTTTGGTTTGTTTGTTGTTGTTTATTTGCTGGGGGGGTTCTTTTTTTTTAGTTGGATGGTTTGTTTGGGTTGCTTGGGTTTTGGGTTTGTGTTTGTTTTTGTTTTTGTTTTTAAATAGCTATCTTCAGATACTGCTTTGAGATTGTGAAAAGTGGTTTTCCTTTCATGAACTTTAAGCATGTGGCAGTGATCAAATGGGTACAGCTGTCCTTTAAGGACATTGGCAATTATTGTCATCATACCTCTGCTACGCAGTTAAAATTGCTTAAAACTTTGATAATGATTACTTGACTGCATTTAAATGAAGGTCGTTTACCCTTCCATTCCCTACTTATATAGCGTCTTTCGTGCAACATGCCTCAAGGCCCTTTCCAAAGAACACTAATCAGTACACAAAATTATATTGAAGCAAATAACCTTGTCACAAATTCCATTACACAGTAAAAGCTAAATAAAAAATAATAGCTTTCCTGTCTATATTTAAAAATATATATCCACTTAGTGTCAAGCTTTTCAAATGAAGAGAATGCCACAGAAGAGCACGAATCCTCCTGCACAGCAAGGAAATGAAAAGTAAACTACTGCTATGACACACTCAACCAGTACTCACCCTACCTTACCAATACAATAGGCAATTGCAAAAATCAATATTTTTAAAATGCTGGCTCATGTTAAACTCAGAAATTTTCAATGGGAATTTCAAAGGAAAAGCTGAAGCCATGTCCAAGAGGGGCAACTAGCCAGTGGAACAGAAATCATCATGTCTTGCAATAATAACGGTTTTAAGATTTGATTGAGACAAGATCGACATTTACTTAAATGAGAAGACTAACCATTTTGCTCAGCCTGCAGTTCAAAACAGAAGAAGGATTTCTTCCCATAGATAAAGCTAATTTCTTATCTATGCACACAAACAACCTCTTACACCAGCTCAGACAAGTGAATGTACTTCCCTTGTTTGCAAGTCCAGACAGGAGAAAAGATGACTGATAATGTCACTCCCATTCCATGGTGGGCTTGTTGGCCACTTACTGGTAACCCTGACACTGGCTATAAATACAGCAGTCTCCACAAAATCCATCGGGCTCTTTGAGTTGCTACAAATTGACATATATAAAAATATCAAGAAAAAACTCTCCGGAAATTACCTTTCTTCCTAACCAAACAAACGATTTGATCTACTTTAGTGGCAAAGTCAGCCCTTCCCTTGTTACAAGTCTGGGACCATAACAGCAACTGCAGAAAAACTATGCTTACAAGAACCTAAAATGACAAAAAAATCTTAGTTCACTGATGGATCTAGGATTGTACTTGTAGCATTATCTGTGCTGCAGAATATCACACACACCACAAAACCCCAATGATCTCTCTTGCAGATATGTTCTGTGGTAGTTTCTCAGCTGAAGAAGCAGAAACAAAATGAAACTGACTGAAACCCTCCTGAGAGAGAAAACATCTAAAAAAATCACAGGACAAGAGCCACCCCATATCCCATATGATTTAACACTTTTTTTGGCTGACAGAAATATAACAAGGAAGGGGAAGGGATGAAAGATTAAATACAAGGGAGAGTAGTAAAGATGTCCAGAAATGAGACACTCACTCAAAGCTCTTACCCAAGTATTTGTCTTATTGTTGATTTTAGCTTCTGAAAAAAATGAAGTAATAAAATACAAATTAAATAAGAGAAACAGAGCATTTGGAAAACTAATTTTAAAATTAGAGAGAAAACAACTGAAATAAATACAAATAAGTAAAACTCTCACTGCACAGTAGTCCACAAAATGCCTGTGCTTAAAGTGATGAAACAGTTTTTGTTCAGAGTCCTGGCTGCCAAGATTTACAGAGTTTGTCATACCCTATGGTGATCTCTTCATGTGCAAAAACAAACACAATTTTCTTCTGGAAGCTGCAAACCTCTTCTGCAATTCCAACTGAAATGATTTATTGGCCAATTGACACTTCTTGAATTAATTTTTCTTCAAGTATAACCTAGGAAATTTCATCTCCAATCAGTTATGTCAAATTTGACAGCCTCAGGTGAAATGTCTTCTTTCTTAATTATTTTATTATCCCATTAATTCTCCCAATTCATTAGTTAAAGTCCCGTGTCCCCCTCTGAAGAATTTCTCTTCTTCCTTGGTATGTATTACTTTCAAGAACCTCAAATAAACAATGTCATCTCTCGGCTATCTCTTCGCTACTCTAAATATGTTTCACTACTGTCGCCTCCCTTCAGAAACTAACTAACGCTTATACATCAGTTTTTCTCCATCTTTCCTTTAAAGACAATTCCAGAAGGAACAACCAAAGGTAGAAGCGTCCAATTCACACTACTGTGTGCTATGGCAGTTAAGTACACATGCTGCTCTCCCACCCCCACCAAAAAATTAATCTTCAAAATTGTACATTGCAAACCGTATCTTAGCTTTTACCTACTGTTCCTCTATATGAGGTGAAAATTAAAGGTTAAATTTACCATATAGCAAATCTGTTGATCAAAAAAGCAGTGTGCCTTTTGGTGCCTATGCTGTAGCGAAGATACAAATACCACTCTCAAAACTGCTGATCCCTGGGACAGGCTGCCCAGAGAGGCTGCCCAGGGAATCTCCCTTCCAGGAGACTGTCAAACCTCAACAGGATAAGGCCCTGACGGACCTGATCTAATTTTGAATTAGCCCTGCTCTGAACAAGAGTTTGGGCTAGATGACCTCCAGAGGTCCCTTCCAACCCAACTGGCTCTCTGTGAGTCACTTTAGAATTTTTGGTCATTCCAGAAATACAGCTTAGTACCTTAAATCAGCTGTGTGCTGAATTCCCCATTAGATTTTGTGCTATGCTATTATTTTCCTTACAGTCTGATATCAGATGCAAGATGTACAAAGACCGGACCTCTTCTCCCAGCAGTATTACCAGGAGATTTAAGAGATTGGTCAGCTTCTTTTGGACTGTAGCCATTTTTTCAAATTGTGAGAACAGAGAAGATGGATGGATCACACTGGAACAGGGAAACGACCTCAAGGGAATATATAAGACAGCCATCAGTACAGCAGCCATATCACCCACAATGAAGTAAAACATGGAACTATTCATTGATTTGGATGATTCCAGAAGACTAACAGGCAGCAAAGCCAAGTATAGTATCACCACCTTTGCCAAATTATCTTAGCTCTTTCTGGAATACATGTTGGCTTTGAGAAGGGATTATGTATGTTCATATTGCTCCCTTCCAACACTGAGGGCAAAAATGGAGCCTGCCTTGTCTCAGACAGTCAATACATAAGCTAGAAATACTGCTGTAAATCTAGTGGAGGTTAGAAGCGGCTGAATTTTCACTACTTTGTCTAAATTTTCTCAAGAATATCCTTATTTCTGCAGACTAAATTGGAGGATCATATACTTCATCTTTTTCAAGACCTTCCTGTCCTTTTGCCACTCAGTTATGGCAAATCATCAAACTGCTGCAATACTGCTTCCCTGACACAAGGATCAACTCATCGCTTTTGGGGACAGTCCCTGCTCACAGCAGTATAGAGATTATTTTAGACACAACTGGAAATGGCAGAGTCCCTTTGGGGTTGGCTTTTGCTAGCCTAATATCTAATACAGAATAAATACGCTAAGAGCTCCAAGTCAAGTGCAGCATGCTCCAATAAAAAGGAAAAGAATAAGACATAAAACTATCAACGACAGCACAATAAAAATACAAATAAAAAACCCACTTGAAAATAAGTATCAAATCAATTAAGCACAAAACCTGACAGAAAAAAGGTACTCAAGGCTACCAAATGCCTAATTCTAGAGATACTGAGCATCACAGCACTGAGTCGGCAAAATAAGCATACAAATCACTACAAAACCTTGTGTGTTTCCCAGTATGAATGTACCTACCCTAAAGCCAAATCAAAATTTCTTGAATTGGTGTTTGGCAATCAAGACAGCAGCTTGACAAACTGGTTCTTTTAAAATGCTTTTCCTTAGAGAAGATTCACATTGGTAAAGTCTTTCACAATTACATTTCCTCTGGAACTAATTAAAGGATAACATTTTTCATTATCATATTTTAAAAAGCTGATTTTCAAACGTTGTAGAGATACAATTAATGTTTAGAACTTTAGGCTAGGCTGACAGAATATATAATATTGGAAAGTACTTTCAAAACAAGTTGAAAATGTACCAAAAACTGAGCAGATTAGAGGCTCTCAAAAGGTCAATATTTTTATTTCTTCTACCATCATTTAAAATTTTTGAATATGTCTAGATGAGGAATTCGGTTTTAAAATAAAAATTCAACTCTTAAATCTTATCCACTCAGGAAGAAAAAAAAAAATGTTAATGTAAAGTTTCATGGTTGAAGATGCAGTGATTATTTTGATTATGTGACAATCACAAGTTTTGAAGTGGGTAGGTTTATTTTTTACTTTGCTACAAATGTAATACATATTATTACCTCTGCTACAAAAGCTCAGAAAGCCTGACTAAAGATTGCACATAACTCCCATAGTACCATCTAGATTGTTGAATGTCAACTGTCATGCCTCTCAGCTGCTATCATGTGATATATACTGTCTTAAAGGCGCTCACCACAACACAGCCACTTCTGGAGTAGAATGACGTGCTATTAACACATGGCAGATTATGATCCCTGTGCAGAAGAATGCTGTTTGTCTGAAAGTACTACTGGAGAAATACAGGTGATCTTCAGTAAAAGACAAACATGGCATCTTCATGACAGAAAAAAAACCAACCATGCAACTCAAAACTATAAATGTCTAAGACTATAACTACTTACGATCTCACTTGTTCAAAAGCTTGTATATCCAGTAGCCAAGTAACCTTATCACACTGTCTGGAGAATTGGTTTAAGATATCTCAGTGGGACTTAGAGCATCCAGACATAAACTGGCTGAACTGTTAACCTGAAGAAACCATTCAGTATTGCCCTAGAATTAATTAGTTCCACTTTAACATGGAAAAGGGTTTCAGTGGGAAAAGTGCCAGAATAAGAGCCATCAAAACAGACCTGTGGTAATCACTAGAGAGCTGGAGTATTAATCTATCTGATTAATCTGTTGAGCTGTAATAGTTCCTCAAGGGCAGTGTGATGAGTTGGTAAGTGAACCTGGTGTCATTCTTCTGTCCCCTGTTTCAGAAGGATACAGGTCTGTAGAAGAAAGCTTGATGGCAACAGCAATGCTTCCTATTTGCCCTGATAGGAACTGGTTGAAAGCTGCTGGATACTTCTCTAGACCCAGTAGATACTACTTTTGCTGACAATTTTGCAATGCTTTCACCAAAACCATAGTGACTTTGGCAACATTAAACAGGGATTTAAGCACTTGAGATGAATAGTTAGCAACGATACAGTACAAAAGCTATCATGGAAGACAACCCTGATACAAGAATAAAATATACTCTGGTTATAAGCTCTATCAGAAGAAGCCTCCTTGCCAGAAAAGCAGCAAATTGTCAAAAGACAACCAGAGGAGAAAAGTTACAGAGTAAATATGATCATAAGTGACCATACAGCTACTGTCAGCCTTTTCCCACATTAAAGCAGGTGTGCTACATTAGTACACCTTAACATTTTTGGCTTCTGTTGGGTATCTGAATATTGGAAGCCACTAGGTCTGGAGAGGGAATGAGATTTCACTGTATTTCAGAGAAAATTCCCTGCTTCCCCCCCCTTTGAAGACAATAAACACTTTATCTCATCTTCTGGTCTTTAAGAGAAAATTTATTAAAGTTCTCCAAAACTGAGGTTCTGGAGGAAGCATGATGGCAGAGACAACATTATCTGCCAACCTCTAGCAATGATTCTGGTGAATGAGCAGAAATGTTTATGGTATCAGTAAAATCCTAGAAGCATTTGGACTGACACCCATAGGCAAAAACTAAGACAAATGCCTGTTATTGCCAAGGACAATCTGCAATTAAGAATCTCACAGTCAAAATATGAGACAAAGGGAACAGACAGTAAATCATTATCAAACAAACCAAAATAGAGAATCTGGAACAAAAATTTAACACATCAAGTTATTCCAAGAAAAGACAAAATAATCCTACTGACAGAGAGTTCAGAAAAAGTGTGGATGCTGAATCACCAGGAGCTATAATTACATCTGTCCAGAATACTGATGTAGGAAATGCTCACACAATTTCTGTCAGCACTTAAAATGACAGTATTTCCTACTGAACTAAACAGAAACCTAACTTATCATACTCAGCTTGTCCCTGCTTGGCAGCTGCATATGTGTAGAATATTTCTAAAAGGGAACCAGGTCACCAAAGAAAGCATCTATTGAGCATCTTTTCTTTTACTCATTGACTTCCTATGTTTCCTCTGTGCATTACACATTTTTCCCTTCCTCTGTTGGCCACCTCAGCTCTGGAATCACACTGGGAGTCAATCATTTTGCAGTCTCTGACGCAGAGTATTGATTCAATGCTGTGAAAGACGCCATTCAGTTATAATCAGTAACTAAACCATAAAACTATATTATTACTTACTTTCATTCATTCTCTTCAGTAACATGACTAAATACCTTTAACTTCGTTCACCAACTCTCTACTGCAGCCACTGTCATGCCAGCAAGACAAAAAGTAAACAAAAAAACCCCATTATAAAGTCACAACAGGCCTTTTAGAGCATGATTTATATGTTCCCTTGTGTAAAATAATAGTATACAGCCCTTTAATATCCTTCTTTGAAAGACAAATTTGGTTTCTTTAGCTATAATTTTCAAATGGACATATACCATTCTCTTAACCTTTCATAATAAACTTGTTCCCTACTCTTTCTTGTGTCTGTATACAGTCTCCAGACCCCCATGAAATATCCCATTAGTCCCACTTGCTGAATTCTGGTTTCACCTAATGTCACCTTTCATTACCACAGACAATTTAAAGCTCAGGTACTCTGCCATAGCTGAGGAGATATAAAAGACCAAAAATTACTTTAGAAAAAATATTTCTCAGAAGAAGTCTAGAAAGAATTTATAGGTCTCCTTTCTCCATGGGGTCTTTTTTCCCCCATTGTCAATTATTCCAAACCCTGAATTGTTTTCCCATTTATTTAGCCTCACATTAGTAATAAAAAAAAATTATTCTCTTAACTTTACAAGCTCATAAGTCACAAAGAATCTTTTAGATAAACACAAAATGAATTCTGATGGACCCAAACACCAAGCTTGGAAATGATAAAAATAGAGGTAAAGAAATCACTTCTATCTCTTCTTGCATGGCTACCCTGTGCCTTCTCAACCCAATACAGACAGGAAGAAGTAAGACCAGTAACCAGTATTTCCAACAAAGAGGAGATGAAAAGGGATCATAATCAGAAAGAGATCATTTAATGAAATACTTTAAACAGAAATTACTTTAGTTACAGGAGACCAATAATGATGTAAAAGCAAGCAATCCAAATTGCATGTTGATGGATCTCATCGGTTACTTGCAGAGCCTAGTAAAAGAACGCACTGAGAATTACTTTGCTTTATACTGTTCAATCGTTCTGTGTTTGTATTTCTACAATGAAAGGATTTACCTGATGGAATAAGTTACAAGTCCAAGAGTCTTTACTGGGCAAACTGTAGACCTGACTCTATCAATGAACCAACAAGTTTCAAAGGCTTGCCTTTTTGTGGAGTCTCAGCACAAAGACACTGAAGAGACCAGCAAGTACTGTCTGAAAGAGTTACCATCCCAACCGCAAACGATAACAACAAAAAAAAAAATCTTCCTTTGGCATAAAGAGCAAAACTAAAATCATAAAGATATGTCTTGAAATACAAGCCAGACATTTCACATGAAATAGTTCCTGTCTATGGTTAACTTCAAATGAAGAATGATCTAGGACATCTTCTTCTTCCTCCCTTTTAAAATTCTATTAAACACATCAAATTCAAATCATGAGAATCTCGTATGTATTAGAACGGGAACAGTAGCTTTTAAGTAGAGAGAGTTAACTCTGAAGGATGAAAAAATAAGTTTCCTTACCCCAAGATGAATCCTTTAGTCTCTCTTCCTCAATTCCATCCTTCTTAACATGAAGCTTGGAAGAAGAATCCATAGTTAGATGGATACAACAAGTTCCTTCCACCCAGTAAAATGTATCTTTCAGCAAAAGAGAATTCAAGGGAAGAGTGAAAATGGTTTGAGACTGAGCTGAAAGTTAGTTTTATAGCAGCCAGTCAAGAAGTCAAATCCAAACAACCTCTTCTCTCTTTCTTTTATCGGAATATAATCTGAGGAATGTTGTAGATCAGAGACTCAAAGGAATTATGAACCCTTGATATGCCTAAACAACTAGTCTTATCTAACTGAGAAGCAGTGGGGTAAATATTTTTTAGTAACTCATACTTTTTGCCTAAGAATTTGTAAAGTAGTCATGTTCAAATATGGATAACCCATTTAAACCACAAGTTCTTTGGGATCCTTAGGGTTGGGTAAAAGTCTAGAACGACAGTATTTAGCTAATATCTACAGAGAAATGATGTGGAAGGGCTGTGGAGAACTAGGGTTTATAGCAGGAAAGATTTGGGACTTGGACACTGTATTATGCCAAGTCTCACATGTGAGTCATTTCATTCTTTCCTCTGGAGGACTGATTAATCCCATTCTACTACAGCAGCAGCAAGTTGTAAGATACTTTGTAAGTGCACCAAGCTGTTCCCAGTGCTATTGCCAAACAAAGTAAGAATAGTTTCTTTGATGTGAAGAAAAGTTACATTCCTTCCTCCTTCAATTGCTAGCAGTGTTGAAAAACTACTTTGGTGAATGGCTAGATATCACTAAAAACTTGTTACACGACATATCAGAAATCTCATTCAGATCAAGCGACAGAGATAGGGAGATCAGCAGGGGCAGAAAATAAAGGAAAAAGTGAAAAAGAGAAATAAATGAATAAAGTACTCTCATGAAACTTTTCTTGTTTGTCAGCAGAGCTGTAAGCATGTCCAGTGTATTTTAAGTGTCTCATCAGGTAGAGATGATAATTAAAAGAAAGGGTATGTGAAGAAATATGTGTGAAAGATATTGTGTCCACTGTTAGGAGGGCTGGAAGTGCTATGACACAGGCACTGGACAAAAGAATTTCTTCACTTAGAATGCAGTGACAATAGGTCTGCCTTTCAACAACCATTTCATTTTCTTCGTTACTGCTCAAAATGTTTTCCAATGTAAGCCATGTTTATAACAAATCTGTAAAGTTTCAGAGTGCTACAGAAAGCATTACAGAAATGCAAATTGTATTACTGGTCAATGCAGTTTTTGTAAGTAGCAGTTGTAATAAACAATTGAAATAATAGGTACTGCTGATTCACAGTGAAGGGAAAAAGCCCTACTGCACCTGACAGAGAACTACAGATACTGCTTAAGACAGGAACATTAAACACTTTATTACTGAGACATACAATGCCTTCAATTGAAAACCAAATCCTAGCTGGCTAGAAAAGAATAGAATTACAGCTCAGTTGTGTCTGAGAATCCATGATAACATATTGTAATCTAACAAATAACATTTAAATAAATGTCCAAACGCATTAGCTTCTCTGAAGATCCATAATATACCAGGTTGTTGTCCTTCCCTATTTATGTGCTGCAGGTATTCTAACAGCCCTTGTACTTTGTATCATACTGGAAGCTCATCCCATAGATGTTTTCGCCAAAATTCTCAATAGTATGAACTACCAGCTCCTCCTTAGCAGTCTCCAAAATACCTGCTAATTTCCCAAGGCCCTGTTGACAATCCTCTACTCTACCCTTTCAGGAACCCTTTCAAACTGTTTTGTTCTTTCTGGACAACATTTATTAATAAGGGTGAAAAAAAAGATATTTTGTTTTACCTGCACTATTGTTGCAGGAACATCTATCTTTGCCAGTTACCACACCAGACTTCCTGAAAACAAACTAAGAAACCCAAGAGATGCTGCCTCCTCTGCTCTGTGCAAACATACCCACAGACACAAAACCGTTCTGTTTGCAGTAAATAATTAAGAGGTGAATTACATATTTTTAATACAATATTTTCTAATAATACAATTGCTAAAATACTGGTGGATGGAGGAACCCACTCTCCAAATTCAGTGGGATAACAATCTTTCCCTTGGACCCTGAGCTTATCCCTTCAAGTTACAAAAACAATAACCCCAGAGAACTGGCAAAAAAAAAAAAATTATTGCATTTATGTTGGCATCAAAACAGAGGAACTTTTAAACTATTTCAGCTGAAATCATATGATCCAGTAGCCTAGGGGAAGGGATATTAATAGCAATCAGGGCAAAGAGGAGAAGAGAACAACTTTCCTCAGCCCAGAGCTAGGCAGCAGGCTCTCCACAGCTCTTCTCCACCATCCATCTGAGCGCACGGGGCCAGCAGGGTGGGAAGCCCAGTGGCAGAGGGCTTGCAGAAGTAGCATTAGGCTTCAGGGCTCTGCAGTTCCTGACAGCCCATCCCAACTGCAGCTACGGACTCACACCACAGCCCTCCAGACGCCAGCCAACCCCACTTTTGATCATAGCTCATTTGAAGAGCTTTTAGGCTACTTCTGCAACAGACTGTGTGCTATTGTACTCAGGATTGGAAACGACAACCAAGACAGCACTGAATAAAGTAAATTGGCCATGAGCAAGTCCCTATCCCCTATTTGATATTGCTAGCATATTCCTTTAATAAGGGGCAGGAGAGAACTAAAAAAAACAACAAAACAACCAAGGAAGATGGAGAAATGCATACATCAGCCAACAAGCTGAATAATCATAAAATGGGGAAAAACCCTGATTCAAGCATTAATAATTCAATTAGTATTCATTGAAATAACATTGATTTTAACTAATCTATTTCACATCAAGGTTCATCCTATGTGCTTTCTACAGCTTAAAAATCATTAGTATATGAGCCTCTAATTACTCACATCTTTAAAAATAACAAAAAGGAGACACAAAATTGCCAAATAAATATTTTAAAGCCTCAAATAGTCAATAGAGAAAAATGAAATGTAATTGCTTGTCACTGTGGATTACTAACATGGAATACACTAGTAGCTTGCCAGCTATATTATATATGTAATTTGATTAATCGGAACTTCAGTATATTAAAATATTGGTAAAAACTGCCTCAGCCGCCAAAGTATATACTTACCAGCTTGTATTTGCGCAATACAGTTTGTGACTGGCTGAAGCACAACACTTTTCATTTATTCTACTGCACTGCTCTGAGCTCATCCAAAATACACAGGAACAAAACCCCATACATGTTTCTGTCTGAAGTGGGTCCAGCAGATCAATAGAGAATATCTATGTCCATCACAGAGCTTTGCTGGAGATGATGCAGAACAAGGCACATTTCTAAAGGAAACTCCAAGAGCCACTGAAATTCCCAAAGCTCTGTGCACCACAGCCAGCCAGAGCCTGCACACGACAACTGCACTTCTCTGCTTTAGGACATAATTTCTCTTTTTCACATTAGGTAATGTTGACACTCTGGCTTTGGCCTTTCGGCAGCACACTTTACCAGTGGGTCCCTACCAAGATGGATAAAAGATAAAGAGGGATGTATAGGCAAATGCAACTTGATAGAGAAAAGCAAGACCAGTCTGAGCTTCCTGGCATATAAAAATGATTTTATAAAGAGATAAAATAAATATACTCCTCTTTACAGTCTCCTGTCATTACACTTTATATCACGGTGATATAGTGAATCCACAAATATTGATATTTTATTTATTTATTTTTACAACATGATGAGGAAATTTCTGATTTTGGATGCAGTCAGATGTTGTTCTATCTAGTTGGGTAACTACAAATCAGAGATATGACAGTCTAAGCACTTGGTTTTTAAGAAAACATTTTTTTGCTTCCTATAGGTCTCTAATTAAGCTCAGTCAATTTTTATTAGCTTCCACAGGTTCAGATTTCATTGCAAGGCAATCAAAATACTTTAAATCTTTTCACTGTCATCTGTCTTTGCCCAAGAGAGCCTTTCATATCACAGCTTTCACTTTATTCTCCAACAATGCTCATACTTGTTCTCTTAATTGATACTTGTTTACACTAATGATTTCTGCTATGTGTGAAATACTTTCATGTGTAAAATCAACTGTAAGTAGCATTTCTCCATCTCCACCCCAAACTCATTATCTAAATGCTACAGGTTACTCCACATTTCTATATACACAAAACACAGAAGTGCTGATTTTCTTATTTAGTAGCAGTTGTGGTCACCTTAGGTGTGCTGGCAGTTCAGCAAGGGGCACAGCCTGCCACTGCATATTATCACAGGATAATAGGACAGAAGAATTTACATTCCAGATACCTTTCAAAAAATAACATAATTGGCTTATCAACAGCACTCAACCAAGTGCAATATAAAGCTCAGGCACAAGCTTATTTTATATATGCATACCTATCCAAATACACACTTGTATAGACAGCTATCTCTATCTTTTTTCTCACATCATGTGCAATATTGAAATAAATTATCTTTTCCAATGGCATTACACACCTTGCACCAGCCTGCAGTATGTAGGTACAATAAGCACTATCATTTCAACCACAGAAATCTTTGCACACCACATTTGTGAACAACCTCAGTGCACTTCACTTTCTACAGAAGTATGTACTTGTTAAAGCTTTTTTACCTGAAGAAAGAAAAACACTAATAGCACCATGGGAGTTTCAAGAAAGGCAGGCAAATTATGATCACATTTACCATCTAATTTTCTCTCTGAGGCTTGTTCAAACAGTGCAAACATTGTGCTCCTCTTTTTCATTTGTTCTGACAAGCAGGATGACAACTAATCACCATCAAGAGCTTTCCTACTCTCCAGGCCCGTTTTCTGTTTATCCAATTTGATGCCTTCCAGCCAAGGAAACTGTTAGCCTTCCCTGCCACCCCAACTGGGAAGGCCAGCTCTCCAAGGCCAAATTTCAACTAGAAGTCTTTTAGGGTGTGAATCCACAGTGCTAAGCAGGAATAAAATGAGTCCTTTCTGCTGTGCAGTGTGTGATAGCACCAGCAGTGGGTTCCTTATAGGGTGACAAAACACCCAAGAGGGGCAACAACAGTTGGAGACTGACACAGAAAAAATGAAGCCCAAGGAAAAGGGAGATATCCTCTACTCTCTTCCTTCATTTTCCCCAAGAGACAGATCTCTTATCTACCAAAGTATTGCTATGCAAGTCTTAAAATGTGCAAAAATAAGACACAAAAAAAAAGGGGGGGGGGGGGGAAACCCCAACCTTGGAGAATACTGAAAAGTTACTCCAAGGATGTCTGTCCTTTGATAGATCTTCTCTCCAAAACTATTGCACTGATTGGCCTTGATAAGACTCAGCCACACAATCAAATTACCATGGCTTAACAAGTTAAGCCAGTGTCACCGTCCACATCCCTTCTTCACCCAGAGCCTAAGCAAGACAACACAAATGGAAATGAAAAAGCCGTATGACCTCACATGCCCATTAGGCTAAAATAGTACACAGTAGACACCATTCCTTAGCAGATGCATAAGCCATGAAGATTTCAGATGGGCCACTTGTTATAAACCTAAAAGGGAAAATGATGTTGAAACTGTATTTAATAACGTAAGAAGTATGTACGCACATGCAATTAAAGAACTCAGTACAATTCATCCTTACTGTTCAGAGGTCATATCAAAATTGGGTAATGTGTTAAGCAACCTATATGGCATAAATAATCACCAAACTTTTCATTGCTTTAGCTGTCCAATACTGTCTTATTTCTGATAGTGTGAAGGAAATAATGTAAACGGGCAGCAGGCTAACTCCAGATTTATCAGTTTTAAGAGGTCTTGATCTTTACATTGACCAATCCCATGCCAAAAATTCTTTGTTTTTCTTTATAAGCATTTGAAAAACTCAGCTAGGCTTTGACAGAAGCTACGCATTCTTTTACCATTACTTCTGTCCCTTTGTCCGCAGGCAGCAGCCCATCACCCCAGCCAATGTTGCCAGCTTCACCAACCAGCACCCCTGCACCAGATTTAGCTATACAAAATACTGACATTAGAAAGCTGCTTGGCTCAAATTCTATGCTACTTTTTGAAAGGTTATTAAATATTTTCCTGGATCTTGCAATCCTGCTGCTTACACATATAATTAAACAGCCTGCAGTAGAATACATTTTGAGTCAGGTGATTGTTCATGAGAAATGTTAAGAACTTGTCCTAATAGAGAGTAGGGAGTGCATAAGGGGTGGGTTTTCTGGGGGGGTTATTTGGTTTTTTTTAATGCCTACTCAGGAAAAGATGTAGAAATAAAGTATGCCTCATACTTGGCAAAGGGATAAAACAGGCCATGCATAACCTATACCACTTCTTACAAAAGCATTATTTGAAACAGAGGAATTTTGCAAACTAAAGACTGCAAAGGTTTCAGTGGAAGAAGACATAATAATTCTTTGGAAAGAGATTGGTGTATTCTTGGGAGGGACAAAGAAGGGAAAAAAAACATTCCGCTTGATCCTGCTTCTTCCAAGAGTACTTGCAATTTCCTTTTCTTGAAAAAGATTTAGGAGACAAGAACAACAAGGCTATTGTCTCTGCTGCACGTTACATGGGGGCCTTCAGTTTGTTCTCTATTACAATGATAAATATCTTCATGGGAGTAAGAGGTTTCCCCACATCACTCTTCCATCTATGCATCACACTAGTCTATGGACCAAGGAGGTGGATTTTACTGATTTAATGATAGATCTGGTAGCCTAATGGATTTTAGATTAGACTAGTCCACTCTCATGTCAGTATGTAATCTTTGTAAGTGTCTGAGCCATGTTCAGTGGTAGAGCTGAACTATTTTCTCCAAATACTTCATATGATATTTCTATAGGCTATGATACTTAAATGGTCCATATCAAATTCACAGATGTCTTTTTCTTTAGCTATTATTGCTGTTTTCTGGTGGTTGGCTCATCTATGATTTTAATATGTAAAGATCAATTAAGCCACTATTCCCAAAATTGCAGGACACTGCAGAGCTGCAAAAGATGAGCTAATGGATTTTTCATCTCTTCTGCTTCACAGCATTGATTTGAAGGATCTTAAATTCTGAGCTTTTAGATCAGAGACAGATGTTTACAGGAAGAAGCTGAAGCCCAAAAGTAACTTTCTTTAACAATTAATATCCTGTGCAACTTCAGTGATGTCAACAGAATCAAGTGGGAGGTAAATCAGTGTGTGGTTTTGGCAGCTTTCCCTTTTCTGCCAATTAGAACAATCAGACTCTAAATTTCATATTGAGCTACAAGAAATTAGCAGCGTTATCTGGTCAAATGTTAAAGTAAATAGCACTTGAAGCGTTAATCATAATTGCAGTTTTTCAAGTCATTCATATTGCATTCCCATTGGCTCATTTCCCCATGCTTAGCACCGTGAACGTACTTTGATGAGCAACATCTGCTTTGTCTCTGCCAAAGGAGAGAGCTGGGTCTCAGCTGCTAAAGCAGCAGGCTGCCAAAGCAGCTGGACTCACCTTCCCCAGAGAAGCCTTCTGCTGGTTATGGGGGCACTTGGGTACAGAGGAGCAGAGCAGGTGGGAGGACTTGGTAAGAAGACAACTGGTTTCAGACCAAGTGGTGGGGAGAAGCAGGCAGGGTGCAGACATGGGTGAAAGGTAGGATCAGGCTCCCAAGCAAGGAAACACATTTGACCCCTTTGCTGATTCTTAAATGGTTCATAGAGGGTATGTTTTGAAAACTCTTATAGCACCAAAGAGGCTCTTTATAAGGAGACAAGGGCTTTCTTGGTGGGGAGGCATTATGATTTAGGAACAGTACTGTAATTAATTTCTAACTACAGACACTATGTTATAAAAAAGCACAGACTGCAATACTTTCCAAATTATTTAATGCTTGCTGAAGATGATGGGATAGGGAAAATTCAATTAAAAATGTAAGCAATATATTTTGAAATGCAGTAATTTCAGCTTAATATAGTTTAAGTGAGATCTCTTTCAATACTGTAGATGCATCAAGTATCTTCTTGTCTTTCCACTCCTTTTTGCTCTGCTGACCTACCTGAGGCCAGCTCAGACTCAGTGCAGGTGTCTCCAGTAAACACCTTCCTGTGCTGTGCGGGATTTGCATGCAAACTCTCTTGTGAGAAGTGGAAAGCCAGAGACACCATGGCAGTACATGGGAAAGCAAGCACCACTAAGCAGCCACAGACCACCAAGAGCAGTTTTAATCAGAGTTAAACTTGGAGTTCATTGAAGGCAATGGGAACTTGATTACCACCACTGACAGGACTCGGATTTTCTCTAAGATATTGTCAAATAAGCAAAGCCACCTGACTTCAAAAAGCCTCATCATTATACTTCAGATGCAATAATCCTAGGTGGTGCTTTAAATAATTTTAGATTACAATTTCAACTGGAAGTCTTTTCACCTGTGTTTTCCCTTTAAGGGTAGGAATCCTTATAAAACAAGAGCAGTATTCTCTTCCATTTGCACGTCGCATGAATATCCGTATTTCCAACACATCATACTAAGTTTTTTACAGCTTGGTAGGTTACCAGGAATTAAACATCCCACACCCTTGCAGTGACTTACATTCCACAAATAAGGACATGCAAGAATATACTGTAGTATAAAGGAGTCATGTGGAAAGAGGAATAGGAAATGCAAATATTTTACCTCGTCTTACTATCATTAGGTGGCTTTCAGAGAAGCCGCCAGCTCACAAATACAAAGCAAAGTACAAATACTAGTAATTCTTATCTTCTGTCTGTATTCTACATGCCTAACTATTTAAATAAACATTAACAAGTGAGTTAAAGTAAAATGACATTTCATTTTGATCTTCCAAAATGTCCCATGAGTATTGTATACAGTGGGCCAGTCACAAGAAGCCACATCAAATAAAATAAGAAGGATTTACTTCCTGTTCAGCTACTTGCACAGCTTGTCTCTGAAGCAAAAATAACATCCCCAAGTCTTGCTGAAGAGAGAAAAGCATATTTCTGTCTTTAAAAGAGACACTACTATAAGTCCACTACCAAGCCACATTAGACTGCCAGTACAGCCAGTGCAATAACAGCATGTCAAACCAAAGCACCCTGGCTGCAGGGCCCCCAGCTCTGCTTGTATGTACATTACTGTGTGCACATGGTGGTCCAGGGTATTGTGCACCAGCCTGGCCAGTTCAAAGCATGCTTATCACACTATCATCATTCTTCCATTTGAAGAGTTAAAAAGCTAACTAAACCTATATAGTGCAAAAAAAAAAAAAAAAAAAAAAAAGCCCTCCATAGTAGATTTTTTCCAAGTTCAATAAGAAAGGTATTGTGGCAGTAGCTAGGCAGTCTTTATTGGGCTCATAAAAGATTATGATTTTGCCCTATTCTCTATATAAGCGAATTTCTTAAAATATCATTTTTAAAATGGCACTTCTTCTTCTCATGATAGTGTTTCTTTAATATATTAACTTTTTCACATCCCATACTTCGATGGTTCGGCAATTTTCTAGTTCATTCTAAATCAGTTTTTGACAAAACAATACCAACAGTTCAGTAAGTGTCCCAGCTGAATTTTGCAATTTACGTTTCTTTTTGAAATACCCTCTTACCAAATAGCTTTAGCAACTAATAAAATTCTTCGACTTTAAAGCCAAAAGAATCACATTAAGCACTATATTCATGGGAAAGGGGGAGGACTAGTAATAATGTTGATAGTAGATTTTGGTTTTAATACAAGAAAAACTTTTCTAAAATCAGTAATACATTGTAATTTATATGTTTCATGTGTACCCTACTGTATGGATTTTTAGTTATACTTTTGATGCTTTGACATACACACAGATGTGTACACATACATGCAGACGTGTATATATCTATATACATCTATGTAAATACAAAAGTGTGTATATATATGTATGTATATACAGATACATCTACACAGACACATACATACATGCATGTAAGCCATTGCTGTTTATTTTCTCTGTTGTGGTTAAAAAATTATGAACAAAAAATGTAACAGAAAGTCACTACTATCACTTATTCTTACGTGCTAGAGAAGATGCAATAACTAAGCTCAGTAGAACCCTGATGACAACATACAAATGTTGCTTACATATATTGCGAATGTTGACAGCAAACTTCTAATAGCACAGCTCCAATCTGTTGTTTGTGATAACTTTGCATCAGTAGCACCATGATAACTAACTTTTATAAATTATGAACTCCTATTGCATTCTCACTTGGGAAAAAATATACAGCCTTATTAAGAGAGCTCATCTAAACTAGGGACATAAGCAGAGCTGCAGATCCAACTGTTTCAAAAATTTACCACATAAAACTCCTAGTATCTGCCCATCCACCAGAGGCAAACTTTCCCACCTGAGACAGGCGCAATTTTGGTCTGTTTCACTACAAAGCAAACACCTCAAATTAAGATTTCCTTTACTTTAGCTGTGGTACTTTTCTCCAACTTCCAGTTGAGCGAAATTACTCATGGTTGACGGCGGGACCTTCCTAAATGCCTTCAACTTGATCCACACGAGGCAACTGGACTTTTGCAGAAAAAAAAAAAAAAAAAAGCTGCATTTTAAAATCGAGCTCTGTGAGCCTTTCAACTAGTGTGCTTTAATTACAGTATGGACAAAGAACGTTTAAACTCTCTATAGCTCTAGCATTCAATATTAAATACATCCTCTCTACAGTCCATATGAGATCTTTTTCTTTAAACATGGGCCAAGCATTTTTAATATTTATTAATGTTATTTATATTATTATTAGATCAATATAATATTACATATTATAACAATTGCAAGAATTATACATTATATAAAAATATTACAATAATATTTTTACATTAATACTTTTCCAGAATTCCTAGAAAAGAGCACCACAAAAAGCCCCCCAAAAATGACACCAAGAGAAGGGCGTGTTAGATACAATGTTTAAGAGGGGAAGGCAGTTCTATTTAAGTTTGCCAGTTGGTAGCATTTTGGTGAATGGAACGAACAGCTACCGTATTATTTCGCTACCATTTATAAAATGTTTTGGTTGTGCAAACTGTACAGTAGATGAATATGTATTTTCATAAATGATACACAACACAGAGTCTTAAGTGTAATTTATTTCATGAACATCTGTCCCTTTAATCCCCATTGTCCCAAAGATAACTATAGTAATAATTTCATTTTGATAACTTTCCTTGTAAGTATTCAGTTACCATTTCTATTTCTTCTAAAAAGGAGAAAATGCCTGGCTACAGAATAACAAAAATGTTTCCAATTTCTGCTCATCATGCGAAGCAATCAGTACAAAAGAGAGAAAATTCAAGAACTAAAACTAAGCCTGTGAGGAGTCTGCCTTAGTGGGGCTCATTTTAGAACTGTCTGCTTTTGCACTTGGATGTAATTATCAAGGTCATCACAGATTTGCATGATCTTTTAGGTTTTCTTTCTGCCTATTAACCTCAGAAATAAAAGTGTTATTCCTAAAAATATTATTCTAGAATTCTAGAATATCTTAGAACTATACTAGAGGGCTGTCTAGACTTACTCTTTTCAACAGTCTCTTCTCTCTTAATTTTCAGAGGTTACAGGAATCAACTGCTACAACTACTGCATTGTGAGATTACGCTGTTGTCCCTCTGTAAGTAATATGCCCGTCCGTTGTGACATATAATTTCTTAAGCACTAGTATCTTCTTTGGGAACCCCCCACACACACTTGTTTTCCTATCCACTAAAGTATTTGGGGGAAAAAAAAAAAAAAAAAAGTAATTCTCAGGTCATAACTGGGAACTTGGGGAAAAAAAAAAAATCTCAGCCTGTTTGCAGTGAAGTAGATTTGGAGGAGTGATTCACACGGGCAACCTTGATATATAACCCTTTTTTCTGCTATTTATTAGTGATGGATGTCCCATTCCAAACCACTTCTGTCGCTGGGGCAAGAGAACTCTGGCCATTTGTGCACCAGGCAAAGCTTCCCAATTCACTTCAGGCTGGCAAGGAAAATGAGTATCAGCAGAATCGCAATTAGGGAAGAGGGGAGATATTTTGAGAAAAACCTATCAAAACCCATCTCTGAAGTAATTTGTACTAAATGAAGCATGTGCACTTTAGGATTTGTCACTGAAACATTTAAAACATATATACAAGACAGATTCTCCAGTATTACAACCACTAATTTCATTTATATCTGAAATTTTGCAGATTTCTCCATAAACTGAAGGATTTTGATTAACAAAGTATCAGCAACTGAAGCTCAGTAGTCAGGATCCCCTTTAATGCTTTGTTTCCAGATCAGCTGAAGAAAGATCTTGTACCTTAGCCACACAAGCACTGGTGTTGGGACCATACTAAGTAACAGCAGGATTATTCAGAATAATATTCAACATGCTTGGACCTAGACCCAGGCATCCTTCATGCCCACATTTTGCCAGATAATTCTGGCTTAAGGTCTACAGAATCAATGTCAGGTGGATGATCTAATCAATGCAAAGATCTTTGGGTGAAACTAAGCCAGCAAAATAACTTTTGCTGCTCCTGTGGCAGGCTATCGTTAGGGAAAGACAGAAACTAATAGAAACTTTCCCTTGCATGCCAAGGTTGCCACTGGACTGCTGACCCAATGACAATAGTCTTACAAGAGATTATAAGATTACAGACAACTGGTGATACCATGGCATTCAAATTTGTGCTGTCCTTCCTTGTGCCTTTAAAAAGGTTATCTGCAGGAGTGCCAAGGAGCTCTCATTTTGGAGAAAGATAAAGTGGAGCTCTCATGTGCATGTCAGGTGATGAAGTCTCACTGCACACTTTGTCATACAGGGGTGAGAGGAAGATAAGTAAAACACCCCCCAAAAATAAACAGAACAAATATGGTGCCCAACCAACTTTTACTTCCCAAAATAGTGAATAAGAGACTGAAATTCTATATCTGCAGGAAAAAGGTGCCAGCAAAAGAGAAAGGCAGTCAGGTGTGTTAGATAACAACTATATCTGAAGCACATATCAGCTTTCAATAAATTCAGTTGAAGGTGGCTATGAAGTTATTCCAGAATTTGAAGAATGCTGTTCTCTACACTTGTGTGATAAAGGAAAACAAGTGACATTACTGTTCAAACTGAAACCAGGGAGAAGTGAATGGAGAATTGATCTTGGATTGAAAGAGGCAACCATGCAGTTTAGTGGACATTACTGAAGCAAGAATTGTCTGATGGAAATGATGGATACTTACAGAAGCCAATAATCTTTCAACATCAGAAAGAATTCAGAATATTACAAGAAATGTTACAAGAAGCATTGGCCAGGACAGTATGCAGATTTCAAGCTGAAATTTAACAATAAAAAAAAATAAAACCAACCCAAAGCAACTGTCTTGGAGTTGTACCTGCTTTGACAGCTATCATGTGGAAATACACAGGTTAACATAGAGGGAAAAAAAGGCAACAATTGCATAATTTTGCAGAAACCCTACAGAGTGTGTATGGTAGGAACAAGAAATGGCAGTAGTGTCACTAGCAAAGAGGAATTATTCACAGAAGCAGTGAACACCTTTGTAAAAGAATAGGGTTTGGGGTTTTTTTTTCCCACTTCTTCAACCAGACAACTTTGATGACATGAAAGATACTAGGGTAATACCATTTTGAACTGAAGTGGGGTGAAAAGCAAGAGAGCATGGCCAGAAAGTTCTGAGCAAGAAACAGTATTTTTGAATGCTAAAGCTAAGCAAACATGTATGTTCTAGAGAGTGGAAGCAACAAATCTAGGCAAGAAGTTAACTGAAAAAACTTTCATGGCGAGGGTATCATTGACTGGCTCTACCAGACAAACAAAAGGTGTAATGATGCTTTGGAATGAGGAACATATGTAAAGAACTTTACGTCTAAACCAGTTGCTGCTTTATACCTGAGCAAAGTGTTACTAATGAAAATCTTTGACAAGTCAATCACTGTTTCATCTCTTTGTTAGGATTTGCATCAGAAACTCATTTTCTACAGGTGTGTGAGTGACAATATTACTGGCATAACTATCTTATAATGGTATCACTTAAACATACAAATAACCTGAGCATTAACAAAGCTAAAAAGTACCCACTGAATAAATCTTTAAGACATTCTGGCATTGAAAGGAACCTACAACTGACTAAAACAGTCTTAAGCTATCTTTGTCCTTTGCTAAACATGCTCAACAAACTTTCCTTCCTTCCCAGGTAGATATATTTTTTTTTTTTCTTTTTCAGCAATCAGTGGAAAATCCGCAAGCTGAGGTCAAAGCTCAAAAAGCTTCAGCAGTTGTAGACACTCTCTAGAACGCTGGACAAACATTAATTGCTAAAGCTTTCGTCTGCAATGAAACAAACTTACTGGAGCACCCACTCCCTATGTCACCAAGGACTGAATTTTTAATGCAACATGGGACTATGTTTAAACATACAGGAATTTCTAAGGTATTTCAGAATGTAGGTTTAAGTATATACAGAAAATTATTGAGGGGCTGAAAAAATATCTAAGACAAGGGCTGGAAATACCCTGAACTGGCCAAAACAAAAGGCCAGAAATGGAATCTTCGGAGTTGTGCCATATGCCAAAAATCACAATGAATAAGTCAACGCATGCAGTACAAAATATTGACACTGCAGCTCTAAGTAGGATAGATTTGTTTACGTTGCTTGGAAAAAAAATACACTTCTTTTAGATTAATATTCTCATTCTGCTGAGACAGCAGCTTCTAATAAAATGACATCTAAGCTGGTAATGGTGTATATGCAGTGTTCATACTAGATACAGCAGAGCTGACAGTAATATCTGATAAAGGACAACTTATTAAGAAAAAGTATAAGTTGTTCTAAATAATGGAGCGATCTAAAAGTTTTATTCTCAAGTCTAATGAATTTAATGGACAATAATAATGCAGATACTGAAAAAGGTACCCAGTTAGATTCCAATCCATGTTATAACACAGCAGGATCACTACTTGCTTTAATCAATGCAAGCAAGTGGTGGTAATTTTTAAAGTGCTACCAGAGAACACACATAGAAATAACTTAATAGCTCATGTAGATATGACAGTAATAACATTTGAGGTTCCTTCCCATTACCACTGCATATAGTGTTACCTGTATGTTCACAGTGGGAAACATTAGTTGTAGGCCTTAAAGGATGTAAGTGAGCATCCTGGGATTGCTGGGTACTATAACATGGGAGGAATAGAGCACCTTATTTCAGTTTCTGAAAGGAAGAAGACAACAGGCACCAAATTTACCTTTCTGCCTAAAGGAAGCCTGGGCAAGTAACAATAACACTATATTTAGACAACTGAACACTAAACACAATCCAGTCGGGGAAAATGGGCTTTCTGGCTTTGATTGATACTGTATTCAACTTCTTAAGTCTGACTAACAGTGCAAAACAATCTCAAAGTCCAACCAGATTAAAGAATAAAATTCTCTATTAGGCTGGTTGCATATAATTTGAAATTGTGTTGAATGCTGACTTGCTTTTTTAACAGCACTGTTACAGAACCTTGGAAAGAAATGGCATTGTGGACTAAATGACAAAGTTTCGAAATCCCATACAGAACAACGAGGTGGATCACTATAGTCTTCCACTTCAAGAAGAAACTATCAGATACAGCGTATCTTTTGCAAGCTTTCTAAGAAACTGAGTGGCCAGTGACAAACTCACTTCCCAGACTGCTGTGCACTCTTCAGCCATGGCCAAGGATGTGGCATTGGAGTTTGTCTTCTGCCAGGCGAAGAACACTCCTAAAATCAAAATTTACACTAATTCAGAAATGAAATATAGGTTTTATTACTTGAAAGCCTGGCAGCTGAACAGCAATATGTGAGATCTACCCTGTGAACAGTATGTACTGTAAGCAGAATTGTTAGAATGAAGACTAAAGATGAAGCCAAGACTCCTGGTGAGATCTATCAGATGCTTATTAGCACAAGAGATTTCAAAACCTACATGACAGAAGAGATAAAAACAACAGAAAATAATCTCAGATAGTGTACAGTCAAGGAGGAGACACAGAAATACTGGTGCTATGTGTGAATGTAAGCTAAACATTTGTAAATGCAGTTCTGCAGAACAACTGATATAAAAAGGAGACAAAAGTACTGACCTACTTCATGGCTCTTAGTGTTCTGACTACCTCATGCAAGTTTTAAGGCTAACAGTTCATCTTCATCCTCTTTCATTCAAAATCATCATCCAACTTTCTACTGAAGGCCTCCCTCTCTCCTCATCTGCCAAGAAACCTGCAAGGAGGTTATTAATGTAACGCAATGTGGAAAAGCATTTGAATGAAACAATGTCATAGCACTCCAAGCATAGTGGAAACTTCTTCCAAGAATCTCTGTATCAAATCACATTTGATGTTTATAGTAGGCTTGCTGCTCCATCGCCCCTCTTAGCAAACTTCTGTGCATATCTACTGAAGAGGACAGAAAGAAATGTGTCTTTGCCTAGGGATAAATGAAAAGGGATTTCAACTATAGCTGTTCTTGACAATGCAGAGTATGATAGGAACTTACTGAAGATCAAGTTCCTGGCAAGATACAAGGAGGGAGAGAGACCTTTAAGCATAACTGTAATTTTATTAGGATGTTAATTAAAATCCATATTGATCCACAGAGGAAAGAATACAATAAAAAATTGGTATACACTACATCTGGTGCTGGAAACTTATTCATAAGAGTACTCAGGCTCCACAGGAAACACAGTAGTATCACTGACACAGTAAAGGGCCTGAAAATTAAATAAGGTATGTGGCCATCACAATACTATGCTTGCTTGAAAGATGCGGTGGGGAACTATGATTCTGTTCTAACAGCAACAGAACATAGAACATCTTCAACAGCATATAGAAGAGAGTAGATAAAAAAATTACATGAACTACATGTTTATAAAGACTTTAAAGGAAAAATGTCAAGCAAAATCCTTTATGGGAGTATACAATAGAAGCAATATGCCAATTGCTCTTTTTTTTCCCCACCATATATCACTGCAAATATTGATGTATTTCAACAATACACTATAAACTATTTTAATCTCTGCTGGAGGTTACATGGTAAAGTACCTTTTTACTTTTAAAAAGTACCTTTTTAAAAAAACAAAACAAAACACAACCCCTCCCAATATTTACATGAGAAGATGTCCTATTTCTGTGTGTAACAGATACAGACATTTTCATGAACGTAAAGATTCTTCTCAGCTTTTTAACTAGCTAATCTTCAAACAACTACTAGTTAAACCCACATATAATACACAGAATTTGCATAATTTACCTTTCTTTGAATAGCTGGAAAAGACAGGAGGCTTTAGAGTTATTTTGTTAGGGGATGCTCTTAAATAACCATGACTATACACATAAAGAATCAAAATGTATGGTAGTAACTGCAAGGTCCAAATTGTTAATCCAACAAATGGGTGACCAGGAAATGCAGCATGTATTTACAGTGTTGATTAGGGCAAGAGAATTGAGAACATCCTAAAACACATGGAGCCCAACGATGCAATATACCCAACCAATATTTACTGCTGCCTCTATAGAAGCAATTTCCATTTTGATGCGTTCTCTCACACATGATGTTCTGAAACAGTTAAGTAACATGAAAAATACAGGTTCGAGATTATATCTGTCACAGATGAAAATACAGCATTTATGCAGCATTAAATAATAAAGCCCCTGGTTTATGGACCCAAGGTCCTCTTGGGACTGCCACAAATCCACATATTATCATATGGTGATAGATTTTTACATTTGCATATGTGAATGAAAAAGAACCCACATTAATAACAAAAACAAACAAAACAGTTATTGAGTCTAAGGGGCTGAGAAAATGTAATAGTGTCATTCAGTTGTGGTATCTATTCTATGTAGGTCAATATTAGTTCACAAAAGTCTGTCCGGAAAGCCACCTATCTTAGCCAACATTTTATAAAGAAATCAAGGCGTCTGTTAAGACTACCTAATTCCAAGGGGGATGCCAACACTGAAGGCAGATTTGCATTTGTTCTGTACTTAAAAGGCAGCAGAACTGCTGGGAGGGAAGAGACAGCTGACAGTTCTTTGCATACCTATTTTAGAAACTAAGAATGAATTAACTCTACCAAACCATTTGCCTGGTCAGTATTTCTAGCAAGTAATTCCTAAAATTCTACTATTCTAATACAGGTGAACCTATTAACACTGATTTTCGCCAAATATCAGTTTTGTGGCGATAATCAATGCTGAGCATGGAGCTCTATAAATTTATGGAACTCATCAAATTTATGGAAGAGGTTATATGGCATGGTATCTGCAATAACAGATGACTGATCTTAGAGGTCTCTTCCACTGTTGTTTTCCAAAACTACTATATATAAATTAGATATTAGGTTTCACTAGTAGCTTAATCAAGTTTTGGACATGAACATTCACTTCAGACTTGAAACGTGAGTACATCCTCTCACTACATCACCCAGACTATTTCACGATTTCATTAGCTCATGGATAAGTCCTGCACACTGCCATAGCCATCCCTCTCTCTCTTATGCTTTAATCTAATGCACTATTAGTCCAATGAAAGACTAGACATTGAAATTTCTAATTTTCAGAAGTTTAACTACAGTTCTTCTACCCTTAAGTATCAGAGAATGCAAAAAATACACCATCCCTTGCGTGTTTTAGTAGTAAGCATTATGTATTTTATAACATACATAAAAATTAACATGCAGGGATGTTGCTACAAAAAGTTGTATCTAACCTGATATTCTGATATCTCTAAACAAATTTGTAGGCATATAACATAAAAAACATAAATATACACATAGCTATCCTCATCTGTATATATTGCCACATGATTTTGGAATCGGACATTTGAGAAATGCAGCATATAACAAATGGAGGCAGAAGCCCCATAATTTACTAATTGTATGCACTTTTTTAGAACACTATATAAGATCTTCATTTAATCTACCCGTCATCCCTATAGAGCTGGAAATTATAGATTAATTTTTAAGGCACAGAAAGTAAGGTAAACAAAAAATTTCAAGGAAGCACAAAATCCTAGGCATCCTGATACTTAATAGAGAGCTCTAACTCACTGAAAAACTACCGGTCTTATTTTGGGGTACTATCTTCAGTTCCTGATGACTTTTTCATGGAAATCTCTCCACCCTCCCACCCCAGGATAAAAAACAATATATTCAATCTGAGGAAGCCACCTGTGCTTTTTCATAGCCTAGCCTGGCAAAGAATAGGTCTTGTTATAGATGAGATACATAAATGGAAAACCATTCAACATTTGAGAAAGGTGACTAAATTCACTGGCCTAGTGTCAATTTTTAATTCCTTGGTTTGTTTTTTTGATTTTTTTTAAAGGCCATTCATGAAATATTAGAGATGCCCGTCTTATATTAATGTTATGTCCTCTGACATCCACTCAGTGAAAGATAAAAAGATGGCATTAAGTTTTAGCAGTGAAGTGAAATGTTGCATGGTGCAAGGTGACCCAGTCTCATTTAACAGATTACCAAAATATAACCACATAAAACCTATGATCTTTACACAGGCAAAAACAGTGCAACAAGAGGACAAGTTTAAAAACTTAGAAGATCAATCAAAATGAAACATGTACATTTGTAACATGCGAGTCCTCTGCAGCTATCCAAACTCTAGTACATGCTGGTTCAGCTTTCCCTACAATTTTATCCTGCCACTGTAACTAATCCAAAACAAATATCTCAAAGTCAATTAAGCTGTTTGATTACAATAAAAATAGTTCTTGCTCTTCATCTTGGTCTCAGTATCTACTGGCTAATAACTCATAGGTCATAGGGAACGCATTGTCTAACTGCACTAGCCCATAGCTGGGGAAAAGAAAAAAGAAAACTCATACCAGTCTGCTGATGTGTGTGCAATTCAATTATAACAAGACAAACTGCCTTGGGTTAAGATTACCAAAAGAAAACTTTAGGAAGCACAGATTTTGTAAAGCAGATCTAGACTTAATTGACACAATTCTTCTCAGTCAGCTTGTTTTTGATTGTTGCTACAATTTGCACATGTTTCTCTAATGCGTTTTCTGATAGCTACTGACAAACTTGAGATATTTCCATGATGGACTTTGGCTGTAATCCGCTATGGCAGCTCCCCCATTTCTAAACCCTCACATTTAGTCCTTCAAATCCATTCACTGAGAGCTGCCTCACCTGCCATTCTGATTGCAATGCCGCCCAGACCCTCATCAGCTCACCTCATCTATCCACTGTCACACAAACTTGGGCTTGATTTGTTGAAATGGAGGAAACTTCTACTGGGGTCAAACGACGTAATGAGGCTGAAACTAAGTGAAGCTTGCTGGTTTGGGTAGAGCGTTAGGTGAAATTCTGTCAAACGAATCCTAAAAAAAAACCAAAAAACCCCACAACAAAACTATGAATTCATGCCTGTATTTTGCACAGAATGACTCCTTTCAACATAATTTCTAAGTGTCTTAAAAGAATCAAAGTGGGCCTGGAAAAGTGCAAGCAAGATTAAATGAAAAATTTATTTTTTTAATTTTTAATTTAATTATCCTTTGACAAAGAAGACAAGACAATAGATAAACATCCCACAGAGTTACTTCCTTACTTGCCTAGTTATTGTTTACACATGTATTCCCTAGAAGTGAAACTCTCCTTTAGCACATAGGTTTACATTACCAGGACAGACATTGAATCCAGAAGAGTTAAGTTCCTTCTTCATCTCCATTTGCAAAAAATACAAGAAAACAAAACAAAAATTTGATTGAAAACAATTTAAAAAAAAAAAAAAAAAACCAACCTCAAACCAAACCAAAAAGCTTTCCTTTAAAAAGATTAAAACTGGCAAATAAATGTGGCAAAACGTAAATGTTTGTTACTTCATTTTAAAATGCCAGTTGTGTACCAACTGTAGTGCTGCTTGCCCTTGCTGTTGCAACTCAAACTTTACATCTCATGAAATGATGGTGCAGTACAGAATACAAGTATTACAGCGAAGCGGGAACGAAGTTTGGGACTAAGATGTCTGCAGCATTGCTGTTTAAATTCTGGAATTTTACTCCATAGAAACAGTCAAATTAAGGCAGTACAAAACTGAAAAATTTAACATTTTGCCCTGTAGTTACAGATGTGTAAAAGAAGAAAGGATGAAATGTCAAATGTACTTTTACTTCTACTACACAGTATTATGGAGACTATATGGGGCAATGTACTTTGTGTAGACAATTTAGCCCATGTGATTCATGGGCTGGTCCTGATCTGGGTACATCAGAAGAGCCCTGTAACCATTTCACTCCAGTGCCCTAAAAGACGTCAGCTAGCAATGGACCTACACCAGCCAATGGTTCACAGTCCTTACTTTAACGTAGTAACTGGTAAAGTGCTGGCAGCATTTAAATGGATGTTCTTCATCTACCAGACACAAGGCATAGGGAGAGAGAGTTAGTGAGGGGGAAGGTGACAAAAGCTGCAGAGTTAAATCAGACACAAACATCCACAACTTCAAAAACATGCTATTAATACATCAGGAGATCTCAGTTTCTTACCCACTCTGCCCAGATTCATGCCACTAAACACAAGGCTTAAGATCCTGAAAAAAAACTAAATCCAACCATGTGAAAGTAAAAAAAACTAGACCTGCAAAATGACGGCAATAAAAATCCCGTACCAATTTTTCTACTATGTTCTCAAAATAGGAATAGTGTCTCTTATGCCCTAATTTTATAATTTTCTTTGCCCCATGTTAAATCACCAGTGTAATTATACTTAATAAAGGTTGACGGAGGTCCATGTAAAAATCTGCTCAGGGTGATTATTTAGTTGGTTTTTGTATTTGTGGAATTTAGGCAAGAATGTTTCAAACTGTTTGTCAAAATAACTGCTTCATCTGCTTTAGTATTTTTGTAATTGTTAAAAAAATACCTTTTTCTAATAAACAGAGGGAGAGTAAGGTTAAATACTGTAATTATCAACTTGAGTTGAAGAGTTGAACATGAAAGTTGTGCAAAAGAGTTCCTAATTTTGATGTATTTGGAGCCAATTTTCAGGATTTAATGACTGCAGTATACCTGGAAATGCAAGGCACAAGAACGTGATAGGGAATATTTCTGGGCTCTTGCAGCCCAGAAAGCCAACCGTATCCTGGGCTGCATCAAAAGAAGCGTGGCCAGCAGGTCGAAGGAGGTGATCCTGCCCCTCTACTCTGCTCTTGTGAGACCCCACTTGGAGTACTGCGTACAGTTCTGGTGTCCTCAACATAAAAAGGACATGGAGCTGTTGGAGCGAGTCCAGAGGAGGGCCACGAGGATGATAAGAGGGCTGGAGCACCTCCCATATGAAGACAGGCTGAGAAAGTTGGGGCTGTTCAGCCTGGAGAAGAGAAGGCTGCGTGGTGACCTCATAGCAGCCTTCCAGTATCTGAAGGGGGTCTACAAGGATGCTGGGGAGGGACTCTTCCTTAGGGACTGTAGTGGTAGGACAAGGGGTAATGGGTTCAAACTTAAACAGAGGAAGTTTAGATTAGATATAAGGAAGAAGTTCTTTACAGTGAGGGTGGTGAAGCACTGGAATGGGTTGCCCAGGGAGGTTGTGGATGCTCCATCCCTGGCGGTGTTCAAGGCCAGGTTGGACAGAGCCTTGAGCCACATGGTTTAGGGCAAGGTGTCCCTGCCCATGGCAGGGGGGTTGGAACTAGATGATCTTAAGGTCCTTTCCAACCCTTACGATTCTGTGATTCTGTGATTCTGTGATTCTGTGAATATTCTACATTTCCATAATGCGTTTAAGCACTACTGAAAATGCTTTGTTTCCCATTAGTAGTTTTACATGTAAGTTTATAAATACTTTCATTTTAAGAAGAGAGATTTCAAATAACTTGATGTATTTATTCCTAAAGGAAAGAATTATTAACATGTCTAGACCCCATCTAAGGGAGCATCTCCATTAAAAAAAGTTGAAACATCCTTATGTAATTTAAACTATTCCTATATATGATTTTCTTAAATGAAGCTTTTGGTGTATAAGCAATGCAAAGATTGCTACTGAAAAGCTATACTGCAAATGATGCAAAAGCAACTTAAACTCATGGTAGTTTCCTCCAGTCATACATTTACTTCAGTTCTCTCCCCATCTACTATTAACTTAGCAAAGGTGTAAGTCTTACAAAACTGCATTTGCTGCTCCTTTGCC
Organism: Strigops habroptila; assembly: GCF_004027225.2. Lineage (NCBI taxonomy): Eukaryota > Metazoa > Chordata > Aves > Psittaciformes > Psittacidae > Strigops > Strigops habroptila. The sequence continues at coordinate 22,719,596 of NC_044281.2, read as the reverse complement.
TCCAGAAGTTGACCACAACCACCACCACCATTAAACAGTAAAAGGTGTGGAGGAGCCTGATGACAGAGTGAGGATGATGCAGAAGTGAACCTCCAGAGCATGCAACCACGGCATCCCACAGCTACTCTCCTGCAGCTCCAGAACCATAACCCCAGGATCTGGCTCCCTGTCAAGTGGCCCATGAGCAGGCCCATGGGGCCTTTCAGATCAAGGCCAACCATTGCAAAACCTTTGCCTACATTCTTCAGCCCTTCCTAATAGTCATTAAATATTGCTAGGATACAACAGCTCTCTCTCCTTCCACCACACCAGTTGTACTTTATAAGCCTGTCAAAAAAGGAAAAAAATATTTTTTTTTTTCCCCAGATAATAAAGTCTACCATTCTCTTATCTCTGACTTAAATATCATATTGCTTTCTGGCAGAACTTTTTTAGAGGTACCACACATCAGACTTTTCCAACTGACTGATTCCATGAAGATTGTCCCTTGGAAGGTTCTACTTTTATAATTATTTCCTTTTAAAAACTTTTTAATTCAGTACCCGCAGCAGCATATGTATTCCTATGAAAAATTCTACATAAATTTACCAGAAATTAAAATTTTAAGACATTTCCAATCTATGAGATTTGACGGGGGAAAATTATTACTTCTCTGGAAGTTGATAGAGTGATTAAAAAAACTACAGAAGGATTATCACTGCCTATTAAGTGTGATAGTTTGAGCAATTTCTATGGAATCCTTTCTTATTTTATTCCTATTAGATTCATTAGCATATTTCCAGCTAATAACTAACAATTGTCCGCTGTATAATGAAAGCCCTCCCTAAATCTGCTTCAATGACTAGACATTATGGCAATCAGTTAAAATTTTTTTATTTGTCATTCAATAGATTTACACAGTGCAAACAGAGTTACATCCCTTTGGAAACTAAACACCCTACTGAGCATTGCTGCCCAGTCCCACAGTGCCTACGGTGGTGCAGGGACACGTTCTTGCTGCTGCAATGCCTGCAGCTCGTTCACAGCTCCACACTTGTAGGATCTCACACTCTTCTCTACCATCCACTATTGACCTCTGCCAAGAGATGGGAAAGTCTCCAGTCTAAGCTTGCATGTTTCTTGTTATGGCCATCATGCTTGCAAACATTTTTTTATTTCAAGTATATGTTCTTACCTCATTTAAGGTAGGAACAGATGCAAGATTCCTGGTTGGTGCACCCACTGTTTAGGTACCTGAAATGCCCGATGTGCCTCAACTGCAAAAGGCTTTAGTGAGCAGCCTACCAGTGCTGCTTGGTGGCAGCTGTGATGCCATGCAAGAACTCAGATAACTTATTTAGACTGAGTTTATTTAGACTGCTGTCCCTCTAGGACAGCAAATGACTTTTTTCCCCCTGTTTATTTTGTATTCTTTCAATGGAACACAAACTTTTTTTTCACATTAGCGACTGGTTTGCAGCATTATGTGATCACTTTCTAGTTAGTAAACAATTGATTTAACATCCTCCATTTCGTCACAAGATCATGCAAAGGCTTTTTTGTTGCACAGTGACAATCAATGTTCTCTCCTACTGAGAAGGACACAGGCTTGGTTAAGTTGTATGCTATTTTTTTCTCTAATTTTCATTTCTGTGAATACCGTCATAACATATACGTTAGTCTTAATATTCTTTTAAGTGTTGTTAAATGCTATACAAAGTTTACATGGCAAGCCTGTAACTCTCAATGCATCAGATTTTCTACTTTAGTGATTGTTCATCTGGTACGATTTCTTAATAGATTCTTTTAAAATGAACTAGGTTGTAATTAATTGCACCCCATGATTATGGAAAAGGATTGCTTAGAACCTTTATCCTTGATACACACCAAAGTGAAAGAAAGGATACAGGTTACAGCTTGATAGTTTTACTTAGGTAAATACTGACATTTCTTAACAGAATCAAACAATTCCATGTTCTGCTCATGAATTTTTAATTTTTTTTTTTTTTTTTTTTTTTTTTTTTTTTTTTAACTGTATCAAGCATGTATCAGAATTGAGATCTACTCACTTCACTCAATGGAAATATGCCTGCGCTCAGCACCTTCTTTTGTGTGGAATAGGTTTGTACATGGAAAAGTTCAACAGTCTGTTAAGAGCATTTAAATATTTCTTTATATTGGGTATCAATATTTAGCATAATTCTTTTTCTTTTTTCTTCCAGTTACTAACCTCCACCTCCTCAGAACAAGCTAAAATGTCATATAGTTAGTCTGTCCACGAGAGTTTTCCAGAACATGAAAAACCAGACCCAAAGCCTAGCTTGCTGCTATTTATTTAGTTCTGTTTGTACGCAAGGGGAGAGGTTCTACAGACCATTTTCACACACATGCTCTTAGCAAAAGTGTTCTCTATGGGTTAGTGAGTAATTTTAAGCTAGTGGCTAGTTTTTTTAATCTCTGAGAATAAAGAACCAGCATATTTATAGACAGAAAACTTGAACTCTAATTTTTCAAAGCTGTGTCATATATTCACAGGAGGGCTATTTTGAACTTGTCAAATTAAGTCTTGAAACAAGGTGCTTGGAAAACAGTGGGTTCTTTTTATCATCACACTGATTTTTGCGGTCCAAGTTTTTCCAGCCATGATGATCTGGAGTCCTGTGGACAGACTTCCAACAGATTCTACCAGAGGATATGAAAATGCTTTGGAAGCCTAAACCTGGTTTAAAAAAGAAAAGTGGCGTTACTGTCATCAATCTGTAACCAAGTGAACTGAAAACAATTTCAAATACACTAATAAATCCTTTCTTTTTTGGCCCCACCATATTTTCAAAATTTACAAGTTAGCCTTGGAGATTCAGTAATCCCATCTGACTGCCACAGGAGACACTGTCTGCTAGATCACAGTGCTTTTCAAGCAACTTTTCTCAGCCTCTATTTTGCCACCTGCAAAATCAGGCAACACTTTTGGAAATGTGTTTATGAATGCCTAAATTTGAATGACTGACATTTTGATATTGCCTTGTGTCTATCAGCTATGTTATGAAAAGAACATAGTTTTATAGGAAGCTCCAACTACAGCACAGCCTGAGGCATAATTTCTATAGTTTAATCAGTGAATCACTTAGTATCGCAAGGTTCCTTTTTCTTGCTCGGTATGCTGAAATTGTTCATCTTTCTGGAATCATTCAGCTAAACTTATTTCATCGTAGTAGGAATATTAAAAAATAGCTAGGCTTCTGTGTCTATTTATCAGAACCTGAAATACTCTGACAGTTGAAGTTTCAATTTATTACTGTGCTAGTTCTAAGTGTAAAACTGAAAAGGCATATGGTTGATAAAACAACTTGTAACTTCTTTGAACACTATCTCAGAGCCTGTGAACATACATCAGCATGTTCATTCCCATCTAGCAGGAGATATTCATCCTTAACAGAAGCAGATCATGAGCAAATGCCAAAAAACTAGAGTGGAAGTTGGATTTCCCATTTATTAAAATGTGCACTCTGCAACTGCCAAGTTAAAGAGCTTTATGAGCATCCGGAGAGGAAGGAACGGGGGTTCAGCAGCAACTGTGCCAGCCCCACATAGCACTGTTTGCAATATGGTCCTGTGCTACCCATGCAGTGCTTCATTTGTAGAGCTGGATGCAAACCAACTCCTGTGGCTCAGGCAGGAGGATAGGATGACATGAATCCCAGCTCCCCCCAAAACCCATATGCAGCTCCTAGAGCCAGAAGCCAGTGCCCAATTGAGTACCTGAGCAGGAGGCAGTGAGGGAGCCCGAGGGTTGCTCTGCCAAGAAATGCCCTCCAGGAAATTTTGGCTTGCCTAGAGGGGTGGGGGATTCACCTCCAGCCAGGATGGAGGAAAAGCACATTAGCTCCTTTCACAGCTGGGTGAGCTGTTGCAGCCATGGTTTTCAAACAAGGTTGTAATAAAAACCGAGAACAGTTTCTCCCAACTTCATTTCTGTTGCCTTTAACTGCATCCTCTTCACACATGCTCTTACAGACAAGTGGGACATCCAGTACAGAGAGACCTAAATCTCAGCTAAGGACCTTGTGTACCATAACCATATAGAGCACAGGTGAAAGCAAAATTTGCACTCAAAAACAATAAAAAAAAAGCAAAGTAAAACACCTAATCCATGTTGACATCAAAACTGAAGTGAATTCACAACAAACAACTCGCATGACTGTCAGCAACCTTTGCTGGAAATACGAAAGCTGACACCCTTCCTATTGCATATTAAGTAATCATTGTAGTAAATAATAAAACCCAGTACTTGTAAGTTTATTTGAGAGTGGTGCTGAAGTATGAAGAACAAAGCCAGAACCAAGTATTTCAGACCCAAAACCTAGCTCTGACATCGAAATCTTCTGCTCACTTGGAAAAATTGCTGAAAATGTATGTCCTTAACTTTGCTGAAAAAGGCTCTCCCACTCAAATACATACATCTGCCTACATGTTTAGAGCTAAGCATATGCACACTTATCAGTGGGACCGAGGCTTTAATCCTTCCTCTTGAGGCCTCAGTAATAAAGCGGGGATAACCACGCTTACCCACTTTCTAGGGTGTTGGCAAAATTAATGCTCACGGAGCTGTCAATAGGTGAAAATCATTACAGCTGCTATCCTGCAATTGCTAATGCATGAGTTGCCTGCTGCACACACACTGAGCCCAGCGAAAGCTAATTGAGTCCTCTGAAGGTGCAGCAGTTTGCCCAGGCCCTATCAATAAACTCTTAAGAGTTTAAAAAACAAAACAAAACCCCACTGTACTAAATGTGAACACAGCACAATTTTCAAATGGTCCTGCAGACCAGAATCTCTGGGGCTAAGCATGGCACAGGAAAAGCATTCAAAACAGAATATAACATGGGGCGATATATACTGAAATACATATATACACACACACACAGAGAGGAATATAAAACCATAGCTATTAAGCCAATTATTCAGTATAACTGTGTGCGCACATACTCCCAACCAAACACACACTCACAAGCAAACAGTCATCTAAGTGCATACAACGCCCGAACTACAACAAAACAATGATTGTATGTATGTAAACAGATGAAAATATAAACACACAACTGATGCACATCTTCTATCCTTCCCTAAAGTTTTTAACTCTCATCTCAAAGAGATGGCTGGAAAAAATTATACTTGATGGTTCACTTTGAAGAATGTGAATGAAATTAAAAGAAGATCTGAGCCAAACTGGTTTGCTCATCAATATATCCCACAAAAACAATTTAACCAACGTCGAATTCAAATAATTCACCTGACATCACACTGGAAAAGCCAACCATGAACACCTCACAAATTATTATTTTGATGCAATTGTTAGAACAGAATTACAGCAAAAACTGCACTTTCTACAGCTATTAAAGCAGTGACCCTGGCAGAGCATGCTTTTGTGCTGAACTTTTTATATCACCAAGCCTATTAATCAGGTGGCAGTTCAAACTGATGCGCTTTATATAGTTGACCCCGGTCAGTGCTTTAATTACTTGGTATTAAATGGTAATTAAGACTTTTCACATTCAGGTTTAATCCAAAAAAATTTAGTGTAAAATCCAGTAATTTAATAAAGAGTTGTGTTCTTTACTGTGCTTCAGCCTGGACACTGAGGATGCAGCAATTTACTATTGACAAGCACTAAAGGAACAGGTCATTTCACAAGTATAGTGTGGACAAAGGTGAACCGGGCAACTGATGAAATCTGTGGCCAAGGCGAAATAGCAATCTCTAAGCCAAATGGTAATAAAGTTACTGAAATGAAGCAGTGTAGCTTCTGAAGTGAACTGTCATAAAGAGGATACAGGCTTCAGGATGGCTTGGCTGAAGTAATTAAAACATTATTCCCTGAGACCCAATCAATGTGGTTAGCCCTACCTCTGATTTTGTATGCTACACCTGAAGAGCAAAATTACATGCATAAACCAGCAAGAAACACCAGCAGTTGTAGCTAACATTCTTTGAAACAGCGTCCACCTCTCTGAAAGTATTTACTAAATCTGCAATAAGTGGGGCAAAATAAAGAGTCATGCTTTAATGTTCTTTCCCATATTATCAAGTTATATCTCAGTATTTTCTACGACATGCAAGAACCAAGTAGAAACACAGTCAAATGTCACTGTCCAAAATACCCTGCTAAATCAAAGACAATTACTTCCCTCAATAGCTATTAAAGGCAGATAGTTTAATCATTGGGAAGGCAATCTAGTGTATAGGACACTGCAATAGGAGTCTAGAGATGTAGGCTTAACTCGCAGCTCTGCTACTGACCTGCTATATGACCTTGGGCAAGTCTCTTCACATTTCAGCGCCTCTTTGTGTCCCTATTAACCTTTGTGCGTCTCAGCTATTTAGAATGTAACCTCTCTGACGCAGAACAGTCTCTCACTACATGTTTTTACAATACCAGCACAACAAGGTCACCATTTTGGTTGAGACCTCTAAGTGCTACAGTAATCCAAATAAATAAGAACAATATATTCAATTATTCAGAATCCCACTTACATTTATTCAATTTTCCCATAACATCTGGATAGCTGAGACATCACCACAGATTTGAATGTGCATCCTACATCCTTTTAATTTTAATGTCTTACCTGCAGTTCATGTAATTGAACTTTCTATTAATTTTCATAAAGCAAAGAACACCTAACCCACCACCTAAAACGTGAGCAATGGAATAAGCCATTGGTGCCCAAGTTACTCAGATCACACAGGTAATAAACCATTTGTCTGAAAGGAGAAACAAGAAGATCCACCCAGTATAAAGTCTGACCCAGCAAAGCACTTAAGCATGTCCTTAAGTTTCAGCACAAGTAGTCTCACTGAAGCTCTTAAAGTAAGCTTAAATAAGGAATCGGAGCTTTTCAGAGTTTGGGGGATACTCTGTAAAAGATTCAAAAAAATCATAGCAAAAACATTGACATAAGCATGTTAATATGCATATTGTGAAATTATGCAATATGAAAAGGTTCCTAAAGAAGGGACCAAAAATACTGCTTCCTTTAAAAACAGGTAATTAAATGACAGGTATTTCTTGGTACTAACCATGCTCCCCAACAAAAATCACACCACGCTCAAGTAGGCGGTTCAAAAGATATTTCAAATACTTGTGTTTACTTTATCTGTTTTGATTGTTCTTTGAAAGCACTTAGGTGCAGGAAAAATTAACACAGATATCTCTGTCTGTGACATGTTTCCTTCAAAAACTATTGTTCAGTCAAGATACATTCTTCTTAGATTTGGACTGCGTTTTCAAGAAATACCCAAACTGAGCTTAATGAGGAAAAATATAGACTCCAAGCAGGACCTAGAAATTAATAATAAGAAAAAGTAGGAATTGTACACGAAGTATCTTATCTAATTTATTTACCTAGATATTACCTACATAAACACAATAAGCATAAAAATATCATAAAGATTTGGTTACTTAAACAAGCTTGTACAAGGGAAATCACATTGACAGGAATCATTCTTCTTTTCTTGATTCAGATACTTGAGTATGCTCACCTTCAGTTCATGCTTTTTAATTCTGACTCTTTGGAAACAAAAACAAACACAAAAGAAGAAAATATTAAACACTCCCAATTGGAAATTGTTACAAAAGCAGTTGTAGCAGAAAAGAATTGCAATTAAAAATGTACTGACCAACAAAGGAAATCTTGAACAATTATTTTGGCAATGCAACTTTTGCAAATCAGCTAAAATCCTACCTGAAGAAAGGGCTCAAGCCTATGCAGATACTGATATATCAATAACATGCCATGAATGACAGTAAAATAATAACCATCTCTAAAAATAAAAAGAGAAAGAAAAACCCACTTGTGACTTAATAGCTGTCCTTTGAAGAAAACTAAAAGCTCTGGGAAAAATAGAAAAAGAAGTCTGCTGTCTTCCTTAGTCTCATAAATTTTTACTGTCCAAACTCAAGCTTGGGGTACAATATTATTTTTCACACAAGAAATCTTGTTTTTAAGTATGGCACGAAGGTAGAATGAGACAATGGTAAAACTGTTAAGGAAGTTGGAACGTGCACAACTTATTACCACTGTAAAGGGATTATTATCCAAAAAAATATTACATAAACTATTAGTCTTGAACATATAAAATTTGTAGCAATCATAACTGCTAGTGAAAAACAAGAAAAAGCACAGCAAGAACTCCTGTAATAAAAGCAGCATCCTTAAAGATCTTTTATTCTCCTGGGATTTTAAATGTAGTGAAAATTTGGAAGATGCAGTTTCTTTAGCAAGGAGCTCAGTTACCACAACTGATACACATTGCCAGCCTTAGAATTCTAATTGTGTTTAATACAGTCTCATGTTGCATCAAAGTACAAAATCAATACAATTTGTCCAGCAAACAGGAAAAATTGAATCTATAAACTGCTCTTATTGAGTAATTAAACACCTATTATTGTCATGAGTCGTGAAACAATGAATTTGATAAGACAAAATTTTGTGAGAAAACACTGCAGTGATTAATACCTCCCTATGTATTAAATAAAAATGACTGCCTTTTGTGCGGTACTGCTGGCAGAAGAACAGGAATGAGAGAAGTAGTTGCCAGTGCCACAATAACAGGCTAACCTTGAACTGAACTCCTTTCCTCAAGAAATTAAATACTGTAGCAGGACTTTAAATCCCTCCACTTAGAGCTCATTTGTGTTCCACGTAACCTGCAGTTCCTGAAGAGAACTCATTATCTTCAAAAGGAGAATCCTTTTATAATTTCTTTACAAATGTGTATATTGTTTCTACAAAAAGTATTTCATATCAGAAAAGGGATAAGAGTCTTAACAGGGTAAGCAAGGCAAAAAGGCTCGTATCGTTAAGACACCATTTCTGCTTCCTGGGAATTCAAATGCCAGCTACAGTGGAAAAATGAGTGAGGATGAGGTTAAAGAAAATGTACCTTTACAGTAAAATTTTAATCTGTCAGATTGATGCTAAACTGCCTTGGTCTTTCTGCTGCTATATGCTGTATTTCTATGTATAGACCCCCTCCCCCAAGCCCCTCCTGTAGCTTTGGCTTCCTATTTTTCTTTTCACTTAGAATGATGCACTAGGAACAACTATAGAGTACAAAAGATGAATCTATGGATGTGACACTTGTAAAGGGTAACCCTATTTCACCTGTGAGATGGGACAAAAAAGAAAGAAAAAAGGCCACAGAAGCAATAACTGCTCACTGAATTACCATTAAATTGTAAGATTTACAATCCAATGTACAGTAAGTGCATATCTAATGGAGTTTGTCCTCTAAAAGAATATAAAGTAGATCTTTGCAGCATGAGATGTATGCAGGTTATTTTTTTTTTATTATTTATTTAATTTTTGCATTCTTTTTTAAATTGGGACACACAGAAAACAGATGTGCACATAAATTCCAGAATTTTTATAAACATTAAAACCAAGCCAAAGGCAACATTAAAATATGATAAATGTAGTATGATTAGTAGGATCTGGCTTTGTATTTTCAAAACATGCTCACATTCTACAAAGAGAGATAAAAGATGACTAACACAGCCAGTCAATACTGCTTTCACAGATATCTTTGGTAAAAGCAGATCACATATTATAAATTCAGTTTATTGCTCTGATCTACTGGAATTCAATGAAATGACTTTTTGTGGCAAGCAGCAAAGCAGCTGCTGACCATTTCCAACATTCTCGAAACAAAATATCTGGATAGGAGTTTCACATCACTTTATTATTGCCTTAAATAACCTACAGTATTTATTTTCATATAATGAATGTATATGAATAAGGCTTATGCACAACATTATTGTTTGTAAATATTTTTGTCACTAATTTCACTGCTCATTCATACAAGCATAACTGTTGAGTGATTTAAGTTTAGAAACCAGCAAGGCAAGTCAAACAATTATTTAAATAGAAGCAAACTTTTAGATGAAATACCAGTCATATTCCCATTATGCTATATTACCCAGGGTATAAATAATCACCTGTTTTACAGGATGACTCTGGAATATTCAAGACTGTAATAAAACCCCAAACTGTCACATAGACAAACGAACTTTTGGGTGGGTAAGCCATTCAAATAGCAGCAAGGCAGATTGTGTTCTGCACTCTTAATTTGATTAAAGTTTTATTTTCCTTAGCTAAACTTCAAGCTTCCATGTTTTCACATTTCCACAAATGGCATTGAAACTTTAACTCTCTTACCTAAAAGGAACTTTGCCTACCACACAAATTTTCCCATTATCTGGCCTTTATTTCAGAGTATTAAAAAGCAATGCACAAGATCAGCAACGATAGCCTTGTTCTCTCCAACCTTAGTGAATCAAGTTCACTGGAGGTGAAGCAGTGGAATTATCAGTACAAGTGGCTGTGTCATCAAAGCTTTCTGAGAGGTAGTGTATGGAAATGCCTAAACAAACAGAAGAGTAAAAGCTGTCTGTATAGGAAAGGGCTCTTCCAAGGCTATTCATTAAAACAATTCCAATTGCAGCTTCATGATGCAGCATTATATTATGTGAGAAATATAAAATCTTGACATTTTTCTAAATGTGAATGGGTTAAAGAACCTCTCCACGCTACAGTAAGCTTGAGAATTTCCAGCAGCTGATGAAGACCAGTTGACCACCTGATACTTTTTCAGCAGGGTGATAAAATTAACGGATTGCTTTGATTTGCTTGAAGGATTACTTTCTATAGTTAATTGTTTAAAGTGCACAGTCTTACAAAAGGGAAAAATATCAAGAAGGTTAATGTAGAGTGAGCTAATTGCAAGCTGATTACATTGTGCAAAGTGAGAGATATTACTTGTGTTACATACCATCACAAGGACTAGCCTATTCCACCCTGCTGCTGCAGAAAACAAGCTGATTTGCTAACAAACTGGTCAGCTCGGGCACTTGCACAGCATCTCGGTAGGTCCACAGGCGACTGCTTCCCATGCAGAGAGTCTCAAGCTCCATTTTCCAATCTGATTACACGGCTCCTTATTCCAGCAGCCTTAAACCTTCATGGCAGTTTACCAACATTTTCATCACTTCTTCTTTTACAAAGCAAAAGAACTGATAAGCTCTCAGGTACCTGGGATTTCATAGTCGATGGCTGGCAGGCAGCCAGCTTCCCTCACAGCACAACTGTTTCGTGCCACAATGCAAAAAGCACACTGAATTTAACAGATAGCACAAAACTATTAGAATTCTGCAGTACGTACAAGCAAGCAGCATGTTTCTGTCTTTGCAGATGTAGACAGTTCTGTTTAGTCACATTTGTAACATGCCTACACCTGAAAAGACAGGTTTAAAAAAGAAAAAAGAAAAGAAAAAAAAAGGGAAAAAATAAAAACCAGAACAAATGAAGGCAGAGTACTGTCACTAAGCCAACTGCACTACAGTGTGTACCCAAGTTACTTCACTGCAGTGCTGCCAAGTTACCAGGAATTAGAGACAATACTAATAATTTTTTATAAAAAAATTAAGAAAAATAAATCTTCACATTACATGAAAGTGTTTGACATAAACTGAAATTTTATTTTAACATTGAAACAAAAAAAAAAAAAAAAGAGACACTATTGTCTTTTTTTGGCATGTGAAATACTTTATATAAAGCATTAAAATAGCCTCAAGTTATACCTGGGTTTACTTATTCTCTGGCTTAGAAATACCACTTGAATAATGAAAGAACAAAAATACACCTTTATAAAATGCTATTCTGATGTATATCATGTACTGTCTAAAAAACTGAGGAACACAGGAAGAATTATAAATATATATGTAAATTTTTATACACATATATATAAAGAAAATAACAGAATGCAGAATGAGAGTTCTGGAAAGAGACTGTCCTACAAATCTTAAGAAATCCAATAATAAGCAAGGGAGAAGGAAACTTCCTTATTTTCAGTTAAAGACAAAGACATTAATATTAAAACAACGAGTTTTTACTTATTACTACTGAAGCTCATGCTTCCATTCAAATAAACTGGTTATCTATGTATTATATGCATAATGCCCAAAACAGCCTATATGGAACTAACATAACACGAAATTAATAGTGTAGAAAACAATTCCCTTATGTCCCCCCAAGGAAAATGTTTGGGGTTTGGGTTGGTTTTTTTTTTAAGATCAAAAGGATCAAACTGGAATCTGAAGCAATACGACCCACAAAGTGTTCTTAGAAGAAAAAATTCAATTTTGCATATCATCCTTTTTATCATAAGGGAATGGAGATGGAAATGCATTGGGTAAGACAGTGAGTTATGGAGGGAGGGAAAAAAAAAAAAATGTACAACTAAGCTGGCGCGATGGCTCAGTACTCCAGATCACCAGTGCATTGACCCTCTGTATCTCTGAGTCATTAGCTGGAATCCCAGCTCTGCCTTTAGGAGTAGGGATTTGAACTCGCACACCAATACGGTGCGATTCGGGATCTTGAGTGTGCCAGGCAGAGGGGTCATTCTCCTCAGTGCGGAGAAGGCCGGAGACCTCCCGGGAGGGCAGGGTGGGATGAGTGACTGTCGCCTGGCGGAGGCACTGGACATGCTGCTGACTCAGGCAGGGACTCTGACAGGCACCGCTGCTTCTCTCCATCACTCCTGGATGGAGTGGGTTTAGGCCACTGGTGCTTGTAGGTACATGCAAAATTCAGGGGGAAATTATCAACACGTCCTTACTTGTCTCTGTGTGCACACACATGTGTATTTGTATATATACATCTCTGTGTGCAGCTATACAAATGTTTACACGTATTTACGGAGGCATACTGAAACAGGCTAAGCTAGCTTCTCTGCAGCCATACGTAATGCTCAGCACTGCCAAAACATTTCTACATCAATTCTACTCCTTAATACAGCTACAATTTTATATATATCCACATACAGAGACTACATATGTATATCCTATACACACATCATTCACACACATGTAGTACTGTGTGCAAGTCGCTTTATCTTTAAAATTGTTTGCTAATTTACATGGAAATTTCATCCCTGATAAAATAAAAAGCACATTTTAACCAGCTTCTAATACCATCACATTATTCCCATGAATGATTCCTAGCAAACTATTTAATACAGCTGTAAGGATCGAGAGGGTTTGTTGCTTGCAGATGCGGGTTGGGGGGTTGCTTCCTCCTCCCCCCCCCTTTTTTTCCCCTCTATGATTTATTGGATGGTGAGCAAACCCACTTAAACTATAGTTGTCCGTATGAATCACTAATTTTCATGTTTCTAATTAAAATGTAAACAGTGTAATGAAGACATCAAGTTTTTAGGCAAATGTCTCTTCCAGTGCCACTTGGGGTATGGTAATTACTGAAGCAGATCTATGGATGCTCCTGAATCCTCTACAAGTCCAGATTAAAAGCATTACTGCTAAACCTTGCTTTTTACACCAGGGAATTGTGTTCTCTAACCTATTCCCAGTTTGCTTACAGATGCATATCTGTACAAGCCTTTATAACTAGCCATTAAAAAAAAATAAAAATAGGAGTTTATCACATAAATGGAACAGTCTGGGGGGTGGGGAGAGAAATGTGATTTCATTTAAAATAAAATTTGATTTCACTTTTATGATCATACATAACTAGCATAGTAAAACCTGTGCTGAAAACTTACCGTCTTAGTGTTTCCTCAAGAAAAGAAAAATATATTAGGCATTACTAAGAGAATTTTTAAAAAAGCATAAATGATATTTCAAGCCTGTATTAAAATTCTTATTGTCCCAAAATGCTTTTTTCACAGACATTTAAAAATATATTCAGGAAAACATTAATAAAAAATAAATGTATTCACCGAGAAAAATGTAAATGGTCATTGCAAATACAAAATGCTTAATGTGCAACTGAAAACCTTTTGTCGTATTTATTCCAGTCTTTATGTCTATATCTGAAATTTATCAGAATTTATCCTAAAGCAAATGACCTCTCCTACATTTACCGAAGGAATATAAGTCCTCTCCTGCTTACAATTGTTAATTGAGCCTGTCTGCTACAGCATCTCCTTCCTCTCCAGATAAACCAGGATACTTGTTTTACATATTTACTGCCAAGCACTTGAACAGTCCTCTATTTTATTATAATACTGGGGTTTCCCCCCTCTGCTGGATTTTTTTTTTTTTTTTTCCTGTACTGCGAGTAGTTAAAGCTGCAATCCACAGTGATATAAAGCCTCTAAAATGCCTAGTACAAGAAGTGGTTTTTCTTCCTCCCTTCCTGGGCTCAAAGTCCATATTCTGACTGGTACAGCCAATTTTCATATTATTTTTACATAAATGCTAGACAAGCATGTCTGCATTGCTGAAGATGAGAGTGTACAGAATGTACGTGTGCATATGTGCATGTGCAGGTGCATAAACATTTTAGTGGGTGGTCCACCATTTCAGTTCTATTTTACTAGTAAAGTATTGTACACAAACATGTGAATACTTCTCAGTACAAATATATATATAGGATTTCAGATTACATCAAATCATAAAGCATCTTGTCTCTCAAATCATAAACCCCGTAGCAGAATAAAACAAAACAAAACACTGTTTAGGTGTTTCCTTCAAATGTGTTGTTCCAGCAAAACTGGATTTAATTAGACAAATAGCATTTTAAAGGCTAGTGCTTTATAACATGGTACTCCTGAAAATGATGGGGGGTTGCAAGTGAAAACATTGTTCTCATTCAGCTCTGTGGTTAAAAAAAAAATTAAAAAAAAAAATCTAAAATTACACACACTCACATATACTAAACATTTTTTCTTTTTCTTTTTTTTTTTTTTCATTTTTTTATTATGGACTGAGACAATGGGGAAATCTTAACGTCTTCGCAACAGTTCCAAGGCCATACTAATCAGGTGTAATTTTTAATGAACACTGACTGTTTGGTGCTCATTCAAGGTATTTCATTAGGAGGTTATTCATTTAAAATAAATGTTTCAACCATATCAAGCTGTAACCTTTCTTGAAATGTAAATGAATGGTTTAAATGAGAAGATTAATAAAGAAGGGATGTTCCAATTCCAAGCATGGCATGCTATGTATTTTTAAATTTGTCTATGCCAGATGCTGTCAGTCAGAACAAAAAACTGTCCAAGCAGACAATCTGTGCGTCTGAATGTTGATCATGTTGGAAAGTAAAGGGGGAGGGGGGAGAGAGTGTGTCAAGGATTCATGGTCCTTCATCTTTGCAGTAGAGCAAACACGTCTCTCAGTATAACGACAGACAGCTGCTTCCACTTTCTAATGTGCCCTAACTTAGATCACTGAAAGAATTGTCAGCACTCAGAGAAACACACAAAGATAACACAGCCAGCTGCCATGAAGGGGGAAACAGCACAGCTCAGAAGAAATGGGATTTGTTCCATTTGCATGATGCTGGCTCCCTTGGGCCCCTTTCTTTCAAATCCAAAGCACAAAAGACAACACTTAACATATTTGCTTAAAGATGACAACCTCATGTTGATTTCATTTGGATGTAACAGTGTCAGGATTACAGATATAAGAATATATTATATCTGTAACAGAGACTGACAAATGTATCCATCAGTGAAACTGTCTGATTCATCTGCTTATACAGCCATTTTACCATCCCAAGGGTGCCATCTAAGTAGTAACTTTAGAAGACTGAAGGTCTAATTTTATTACACCACATTTCAACCTACTAAACAATATTATTTCTAAAATAGATCATTTTTATTGGAAGTCTCCCTGATGAAAAATCCAGTAGACACCAGAGAATTTATGAACTGTATGGGTCCTTTGAACTCAATATACTGCCCATTTTAAGCAACTTTCTTTATACATGATCAAAACCTAAGCTCAAATAACTGAGGTTGAGTTAAAAACATAGATGATAATGGTACTTATTTTAATACTACATCATAGTCTGTCACTATTTGAATATCTGCTGTTTGGCAGTCTATCACTATTAAGAGTGCTTCTTGATACAGTCCTGTATCAATAAAAGAGTTTCTTCAATAGGAACTCTATGAATAATTATTGTTCTTCAATATACTCTGACCAGCTACGCAATCTAATTTTCAGTTGAGGTTTTCACCGGGCAACCCAAAAGTCACATGAAAGTGGCCAAAAGCTGAACATGCTACTCATTGCATTTCACTGCAGCTGCAGAAACAGAAAACCAAAATAAAGGGTGCACATTTGCAAAATTGCTTCTGCACTGTTTTATGGACCAGCCTCTCTTGTAATCAAATGAAATAACTGGGCTGTGGTTAGACTCCTAGTTTCAAATGCATTACACGGAACTGTCTGATGGCAGAAGTATCCCCACCAACACCCCAACACCACCGAGTGACTCTGCATAATGCTCCGTACGTGAACTGCTTTGTCTAGAGGAACTC
The DNA here is from genome assembly GCF_004027225.2 of Strigops habroptila. Taxonomy (NCBI): domain Eukaryota; kingdom Metazoa; phylum Chordata; class Aves; order Psittaciformes; family Psittacidae; genus Strigops; species Strigops habroptila. The sequence goes on along the minus strand of NC_044281.2, from coordinate 22,703,270 downwards.
GAAACTGCTTGTTGCTATCTGCTGCCACCAAGTACTGCACTGTAATTCACTAGATTGAAGTTGTTTTGTAAAATGGAGTTAACTGCTGTACGTGGAATTTCAGCACAGCAGATGGTTACCAATCATTATTCTCAATTTGTTTAGTTTCAAGCGATGGGGCTGGTTTGGAGGAGCAGCGAGGATGACAGGAATGGGGAGAGGAGCAAGGTTAGATGCACTGGCTTACGATGCAAGTAGTGCTAGATGGCATAGCATTAAAAGGAGAAAAAAAAAAAAGCGCCTCTGCTCTGAACTGCAGCAAAGCTAAGGAAAAAAATGTACAAAATCAGGTTTTATATACATATATATATTAAAAAAAAAAATAAGACATTTATAAGGGGGCACTTACTAATCAATCATTCTCTGTTCAAGAGTTACCTTACATTTTAAATATTGGAAAAGGATTTTAAAGTTTCTAAAGGTAAATTGTCTCTATTCACATTTTGCCATCATTCAAGTTTAAATCATGTTCTACTATAAGTGGTTCAGTTGTTGAACTGGAAATGGAAAAGGAACCATTTATGGACAAGCGCACATGAACAGAAATTAAGCTGTAAATATCTGGGCTGGGCCATTATTGTAGTCCAGAAACATCTGGGGCTGAAGCTCAGGCTGAGCCCCACTCCTTCTGTGTTCAGATAATTGCTTAGATGATTTACAACTTACTGTTTCTATTAAAAATAGTTTACAGAGAAATTTGCAGCCTGAATTCTAAAATGAAGATGGCTCTGCTCTTGTTTTCATTTGTTCAGGGAGAAAATAAAAATATATTTTGCCATTTTTCTCCCCTCTCCTACATTTAAGAGGTACAATGTTTCACCACAAGGACAACATTCAGAGTTTTCTAAATTCAGAGCAAAACCATGACACGTACCCTTCCAGCAACAAAAATTGGAGACCGTTCACTCAGCTTACATCTGAGTTGCTCAGTGCTTTAATACTTCCCATCAAAATTATCCATTATTTTCCCCACATAACTACTTTAAAAAAACCCAAACCACTATAAACTGTATTGATACATTCACAGCATATTCACTTGTCCCTGTTACTTTGATCCACCTGAGACCTAATTAGCTTTGCCTGCCACCATGATGCCACGGATGATGGCCCTCCGGTGGGGGGACTACAGGCACTGTGTCCTTCACAGGGACATTTCCAGGTCCAGGACTTGCTTCCCCCCAGTCACTTCAAAACAGCCTGATTTTTTTGGCTTTCAGAACAAGCTGTAAAAGCCACCCATTTGTTAGGGTGAAAAACAAAGGCGGAAGATATTGGGGTTTGGAAGACAACAGTAAGGGATATGCTTGGATGATGCCATCCTCTACTGGCAGTTAGGAAAAAGAGGTTCCTCTTGCCCAATAAGAAGAGCAGGGACATCTCTGACTGTAAACAACTCTGTCATCAACAAACTTGGTTATTAAAGACTAACTATATTTCCAACCCTTTTCTAGGACAGTTAAAGCTGAATACCCCTAACCCTGCAGAGATTAGGTTTGTAAAGGGGTTAACCATGCTGCCCTCCAGGTGTTAGACATCCCTTTTTATTGAGGTTTCTGTATGTTGGGCAGTTTACTGCACAGCTCGAACACACAACACTGAATGAAGGAACAAGTTTGCAACCTGGGTGTATGCCAAGGTTGAAGTGACACACTAGTGACTCTCTCAGCCCCTTGGGGAAAAAGTGGATTAGATGAATCACAAACCAACGTCACCACTATTTCTGCAGTAAGTTAACTATCTGTTAGCCACAGGTGATCAAGACATAAAAAGTACAGCCTAGCACTTTCAGGGAAGTCCCCACCCCTACATCTCCATAAACTGTAATTACCCTTAAACCAACAAAGACACTTTGACATTTTGAAACAATGGAAAACTTTGCATATGGGGTTGCATCAACCTGGGAACATAGTAAATAAATCTTCCAAACTGTTCACAGCTTATTGTCAACCTCCCCCAACAAAATTTGGTCTAGTATTACCATAAACAAGATTCTATACACTTCACATACAAAAGCTTTTTAATTTTTTTGATTGTTTTTAAAGAACAGGCTGGAAAACTAAGTGGTAGTTGAGCATAGATCTCCCAGTTATACACCAGGTAGCCTACAAAATAAACAAAACCAATCCCCTTAATTTTTGCTGGATTCTTTTTCTGGGTTTTTTTTTTTTTTTATGTTATACAGAAACATAGAAACTCAACAATGCAGTTAAGCTTCATGGCTCAAGACTGAACATGTAGCTAAAATACTATATTCATGTAATGAACAAGCAAAGTTTGCCCACAGTAACAGGCCTATCTGTTTAACTACACAAACGACTTATGGAAGTCATCAGCAGGAGATACTTCTCCTTCTATTTCAATTCAAACTGGAAAAATAATATTTAAAAATGCTCAAGCAGAAAGTGCCCAAGTTGAACCAGTATATTTTTAGGAAAACTTGAGTACGTGGTTAATGACACTGTGCGACAAAATTTTCTTAAATTTATCTTTTTACCTAAACATACTCACGTTCTTAGACCAAAACTAAATTATGGATAGGGGCATGTCTTAATTTATGGTACCAAATCCAAGAATAGTTGCTTTTTTGTTCTACATTAGTAGATCTAAGGAAAATTTGAATCAGACTATCAGATCTATTTGAATTATTGGAAACGTGGTCATTTCTAATGGTGATATACTAGAGTAGAGAACCATAGTCAAACATTTGAACTGGAGAACAAGTATAACTTCACAGAATTATCAACATTAATAACAACAGTCCATAGAACAAAAAACTGTAATATGGCATTTCATGAGAGAAGAGGGCTGAGCAATTGAACCTAGTTGACTAGAGTAGGGTTAACAGGGTTTCATCCCACCCGAATTATTTATTATCTAGATTTTAGTACATAATAAATTTTAGTACCTAATTTTGCAAGTCTCAAATACTATAGTGAAGAACACAGAAGCCAGGGCGCAGTATTTGAGGCTGTGCCCTGGCTTCTGTATTCTTTACTACAGTAAAGAGCAGTGTACACACAAAGATTTCTACCAGGTGAAGAAATAACTGTGAGACATATAATTATAGCATAGTGGATTTGAGTCTTGACTTCCATAAAGATCGCCACTGGGGGGGGGGGGAGGGGGCAGGGGGCGAAGGAGATAAACAGCATAACAAATACAAAGGCCTTCCCCCAGACAAAAAAAAAAGGAAAGCAAACCGCTTACTGTAGCAAACCTCCAGGAATAATAAGGAATGCACATGGAGATTGTATTATGCAACACAAGTGCGATTCTCTCTGTAGGTACCAATATTAAAACTTTCTGCAGCTGGCTGTGCGGGTGAGGGTCTGGCAGAGGAGGCTGCTGTCGTGCCCTCTAGAGGCTGGATGTCTGGCCAAGGAACTTTTCAGCAGCTACTGAAGTACAGAGGAAGCTACCAGAACTAGATCTGTAAGCAGGGCTTACACTTTTATTTATTTATTTTTTAGCTTATTTTATGTACTCCAAGACACTGTAAGTATTAATACAGCAAACCAAACCTCTAAAGGATTCTTGTCAAGTATAAATACATGCATAAACACAGGATATAATTGAAAAAGGCTTTGCTTAATGAGCTCATGGGTGCTTTGGCACAGTGCATAAAATGTAGATTTGAAATTTTAAGATGATATATCAATTCCAGCAGTTGGGTTTTGGAATCAAAATAAAAAATAAATTCTGTTCAGCATCAGTTCACATTCAGGTTACTCTTACTCTAACACGGAGCCACACCCTACAAATAACAACAATAGATTTTCTTACCACCTACCTGTGTGCTCATAGAGTGTGGATCTTTTTAAAGGCAAAAATATCTCAGGGTAAAACCAGGGTCAAATTTTGCATTGGCAATAAGTAAAAAGCTCTAATATAGCTAGTCAATCATACACCAGTTGAAATACAGCCCACAGAGCACTTAGTAGCTCAGCCCAACAAGCATATCACCAAGTGGAATTTGGTGCACAAATGCAAATGGATTTTTTTTTTCCTTAGATCGTACATGCTTTTTATCCTTATTATCTTACTACTGACAGCAAGTAAGTCTTATTACAACTAACTAGGAAACAAACTTGCTTGCCTGAAATCCAGCATTGAACTACCCATGACGCTTTAGAAACCATACACTAGTCAATTATATTACAACCTAAAAGAAATCTGTCCTGAAAGTACTTATCCTGTCAGAAACATGGATATACAAGGTTTTGCTTCTTTCGGTGCCTTTTCACTACATAATGAACATATTAATAGCTATCTAGTCACAGCCTTTTGCTTAAAATATATACAAAATACCCCAATATGATACTGCTTGGTATATATAGTAAAAGGAAACACCACAAGGAAAACAGTGATTTTCACCTCCAGAAGGATAGTTCAATGATAAATTAACATCATTAATGAAAACCTCATTATTGCAACTACACAATACTATCGTGCCTATTCATACTTAATTTTCTTGTCGAAATCACATTATACAGCATATAATCGGTTCTGATTGGGGGTAGGGGAGAACCAGTCGTTAACTATAACTAAAATGACCAGTTTTCCAGTGCAGTTGTCTTCTAATTAAATCTAAGTGTGGAGCTCAGTCATTGAGATATGCTATAATGATTTGCTTGGAAGTATTTTTCGCTTTTGTTTTTTCCCCTTTGCTTATCAGAATACCTTACACCTTTCAAAACCAGAATAGAGAGAAGAAGAAAAAAAAACCACCCCAAAACCAAAACCACAACTACACATAAAAAACCCCCCACCAAACCAAACATGCTTTTGACAGATGCCATGCCAAGGCATGTATTACTCACCATCATTCCGCCCACATTTGGGAATGCAGCTCATCTATTTCTTAGCTCTTCCCACTAACTCAAAGCTCGGAACTGCACCTCAATTGCTATTTCAAAAAGACAAGCTTCTTAATGACAAAGTAGACTGCCATTTTATTAGCAGCAAAACAAATAAAGTTGTAGTACTCAATGTTCCATCAAGCTACAGTAATTCCCCTATTTACCGGTAGCTGTTAAGGATTACACCAAACCCAGTTCTGCTCCAGAACAGCTTCCAGCTGAGCATCCAACAACCGCAGTACTGTACCCACAAGCAGATATCCAGAGAGTCTGGCACCCCAGGAGCATATTAAGTGGGCACAAGTTTTTCCCCAGTTTATGGTTAGTATTTTCTATAAAATCAGTCTTAGAGAAGAAATAACTTTTTATATCAGAGTCTCTTATCTTTACAATGAAAGACTGCAGGTCACCTGGTAGAGGACACAACAGATATTAAAGTGATTATAGCCTTGATCTTAGTCAGAAGACAGAATTACATGTGTGTTGGTAAGGATGTCAGTAAGACCATACAGAATGGCACTTTCCTGTGTTTCAGAAGTGCGGTATTTCTACGTTTATTATATTTCAAATACAAAAGAGTTTCACAGTGGCAGGGTAAGACTGAGAGGCTGGGAACCGGAGCAGGGGGAAGTGAAGAGGGGGGCTGGGGGACTTGGGTAGGTAGAGAGAGGGGGCATGGAACAGCTTTGAAAAGCCAGGAAGGAGAGCTTCTATTTCTCTGCAATGGGTTTATATCAGCCAAGCTTAAATAATGGTATCGCAAATTAAGGCCCAGGGGAATTTGGACTGTACAAGCAAGCTTTTGTTCACCAAACCCCAAAAGGTATGTGGGAGATTTGGGGGTTTGTTTCCATTTAAATGGCATATGTATTTCTAAACCATAAGTTTAACTATTTTGCTCTGTTTATTGTACAGCCTTGCTGATCCCATACCTGTTAGTAAAAATATTTTCCTCACATAATACAGTGACACTCTTTAAATTAACAATTCTCTGTTACTGTAATTAGCACTCTCATTTACTTCCCTCCAGAACTTCTGAATAGGGGAGAAAGCAACAAATCTAATGTAATAAACTTCACTGGGGGAAGAAAAGAATAAATAGACGGAGGAGTGGAGGGAAGAAACAGAAAGAAAGAAGAACACGGACAGAAGTCATTTGAAGGAATGCAAGCTTTCCAGTGTAAACACAGAATCAAATTAGTAAGTTGCAATTTTAAAACATATTCTGTTACCAGAAAGCAAAATAGAAATCTGTACTAGAAAAAAAAAAAAAAAAAAAAATCTTCTGGAGTCTTCAAAGCAGGTGGACAAAAACACAGGCATATACAGACGCCTCTACTCCCCCTTCCCCACACACATGCACAGATACAAAATTGGGTTAGTCCTCTGTAAATAGGCTTAGCTCCTGTAAATATATCTCAGGATTTTAGGTGTACTTTTTCACACTGTAAAATTTCTATACAAAACCAGTTTAATCTAAGTCCTTCTGATTATTATTAGAAACTCATTATTTGAGGACATCTATCTTTACAGTAACTATGCACCATTGAGGAGCACAATGCCCATAATTGTTTAAAAAAGCCATGGGGGGGGAGGGAGAAGGAAGAATAGGATCAGGAAGAGGGAGAAGGTAACTAAGGGAGATTTTGCAATTAGAACAGCATCATTTACTCTGCATTTTGCTCCTTGCAATATTTATACAGTAACAAACTGAGTTTAAAGTTTCCTTCATCTAAAATCACAATTAGTCATTTGTTATACCTTTAAATAACACATTAATTTTTTGTCCTGATGAATTTAAAATGTGCTCTTACAACCACCAGGAAAAATCAAAAGCCCTATGTACTCTATCATACAGCATTAATACCTCAAGAGGGAGATTGCAGCATTTAAGAAGTACAAATAAAGCTAATGCCTACCATTTTCTGAGGAAATTCCTTATAAGACCCATCACCTGGCTTCTAAGATTTGATGTACACCTGCATATCCAAAGTCCATACAAATTGCAGGGACTGAGCACCTCTGATAACTGAGCACCCAAAAGTGGAAGCCTGAATTGCACTTGCTGAGATGCAATACTATTCGTGATGTTATCTCAGCCACTCAGAGCCTTCAAGCTTAAACTGCAGCTGTTGTAGCAGCTCTGAAACAGAAAGGAACAGTAACTTTAGCCAAAACCGACTTGCCTGTCATGAATGAAAGCAACGACTTCTACTATCTCTAAACAGCTGACGTCTTGGGGGGGGTGGGGGATGGGGAGGTGGAAGTAGTGTGTTTGCTAATTACTCAATAACAAAAACATCTTTCCTTAATTAGTCGTGGAAATTATTACTCCAAACGAATACTAGTGTCAGTTTGTTTGTTATTCTGTACCATATGTATAATCTGCTCAGTGATGGAAGAAATATCACATTATAACTCTTTGAATATTTCTAACTATTGAAAACTTTAAAAATGTCATTCATTAAGGCCTTTGTTATTCAGTCTCTATAAGCACATCATGAAACATATTTTATCTACATCTAACCTTAAAAAAAATAACTTAAAAGCAAGCTTGAAATAAAGACTTCTTAAACTTAACTGTCTCAACAAAGAGATTCTCTGCATATTAAGGTGTGCCTTTGATATGACCATGGCAGTGACAGATGCTAGGGGCCAAATAACAAGAAGTGCTTCATACCCCTCATTACATAGGATTTACTGACTTTCAGCTTCAGCCCTGTACCAATGCTAACATTAATCTGAATAATAAATTAAATTTCTCGATAGGACTACCATGGTATCAGCTAAATTGATGTTACCACTAAAGTTTTTGAACTGAAAGTGGAAAAATATGCCAGTGTTGTAGCATAAAGAATGCCTATGCAGGAGTATGAAATGAAATGAATGAAAGTCAAACAAAAAAATTAAAGTCAATAATTAAAAAAGGTTAATTGCTGCATGAACAGTTTCTAAAATATGTTTGTTTCAGCTTTTATCGAAGGCAAAGTGTAAGAAATAAAGAATTATTAGAAATTCTAAAAAGACACGAAGAACTACTGTCATAGATAAGTAGTTAATATAAAGCTGCATATCTAACACTAGTAAACACAAAACCACTTAATTTTGTAAATTAAGTGTATGTTCAGCTGAAGAGTTAGTAAATTTACAGTCTCCTTCCATACAAAAAAATCTGAATCTTGGTAGTTTAAACCCAGCCATTTTCTGACTGAATGGGGATATCCAGTTCACCAATTATCACAGGCCACTTTAAGCCTGTATTATTTTCATAAGTAACAATAATAACAATAATAACAAAAAAAAAAAAAAAAACCCACAAAAAAACAACCCTCAGAACCTATTTAAAATTGGATTTCTCTAATCACACAGATGATTTATCAATTAAGTTCAAAGATCTTCAGCAAACTCCAGATGTATTTTAAATAAAACAATTTTACAGATTGCAAGAAAGGATTTATAAAAACATATTGTCCAAACTGAGTTGTCTTACATCAACATTGCACTATTTTTTTAGAGCTGCAAGAGGAAACAGAATTATATTCACACACCAGGAGTGTATTTCTACATACTGTATATATAGTGATGTGCTCCACAAACGCCAACAACAAGGGACTGAAAATAGGATCAATTCTTTTCCTTCTCAGAAACAATCTTGTAAGCATCTGAGTTCCCAAAGACATAAAAGAATAGTTACTTTTCTGAGATCTTTTGATACCACTCTTCATGGTGGAGCTATCCATGAGTGATAGGAAAGATCTCTTTTGAAAGTAAATGGTGCACCTTCAAGTGTGTTCAGATACATCTTTGCTGTTCCTTTCTATGTTTCTCAAGTTTTACTTGAAAAGGATGCTTGATTTTTTTAAATTTGGTTTAGGTATCACAATGGGATACCTTATATCAGTCAGTGCTTGCAAACCTTATTCTTCCAGCATAGAATCTAGCTGTTTCTTTCTCTGTGTCAACGCAGGAGGCTGAAGTAATCAGATAGGTCTAAAGAAGACAGAGGACTTTAACCTGCACTTTCTCAGAATCTGTGATAAGTTCATACTTTCAACATGACCACACGGAGCTGCAAGGTATATAAATAGCTACTTTTCATCTAAAAGCACTGCTTATCACAGAAGTCTGTACAGCAAGGCTATCGATTCATAATATTTTGAATGTCAGTATTGATACTATTGCCAGGGATTAGTAATTTCTGCATATAACTTTACCATTCCCATCCATCCTCTCCCTCCGCTGTCACTCAGTAATACAAAGTAATTGCGGCTCTTCCTCTCACCATGTCTCCAGAAGAAACATACACAGAGTAACATCTGTTGTACTGTCTAGGAATGTCTTTGCAGCAGTACGGTACTCATAGTTTTATTAAGCGATAATTCAAGCTCACTGTATAAATGCTTTTTTATTAATGGCTTGCTTGTATGTTAGAATGGAGGAGACAGAAGGGGAAAAACCTCTCAGAGGAAAATAGGGATGTTATTTCCAACATACTAAAAGGCAAACAGCAGTTGTTCTAAAACAGGAAAAAAAAACCCCAACAAAACAAAAAACAACAAACAAACCTTGAATTAGAGCATGAAGATACATTCCTGCTTACAAACTCCTGTAACCCACCAGGTCCAGCCCCTTCTCCCATCTCCTCTCAATATTAATTTTCAAATTCCATTCAGATTAGCAGGAGTTACACAAACACGCATTAATGTGTCCCTCAAGTATTTTATCACACTGAAGATGAGAAACAAAAAGTTTAATTATGACCCATACCAGAGAGTCATTCATTCAGACCCTGCTTAATTAGATGTGCGACAGCTATCTTAGATCATGAAGTTTGACCACAGTATGCTCTTATTGCAAGAGTATTAATGCAAATAAGATACAGATTACTGAAACCAATTTATCACCACCAATCTATAACCAGCTTGACACATGCACACATTCAAAAATATCACACAAAATAAATTGTGGCATACATCTTCATGCACTAAGCAAGTGATATACAGAAAATTAACCGTATGCTTTAACAAAGAGTACATGACACATTAAAAGTAGAATATGAAAGAGTTAAAAGAAATAACAAAAAGTTCAAGCACTACATGATTTCAGGGAATCTGGAGAAAAAATGGGCTTGCATCACCAAAGTTTGTTATTGCATCAAAATAATTTCAGCATTTTTGTCCACATCACTTTCAGGATATTTGAAATTTAACTAACAACACATTAGCAGTAGCTGCACTGTACTTTAAAGGAACTGAGAAAATAGTTTCCCTGTAGCAGTTAAATAATATGACTGGTAATTGCTACTTCAGTGTTTCATGGCACATCAGACTACATACTTAATAGACTATTATAAAAAATAATAAAAAAAAAAATCAGGCAGTGACATGACAGTCATCTATAGTTGTACTACTTTTAATTATAGCTGAGACACATGAAACTTTCATATAGAGAAAAACTGTTAAAGAACAAAGTTTTATTCCATTATTAAAATATAATAAGACATGGCTGTTCTTTCTATTGTACAAATACAATAGTCATTGTAATAAGAAGTGTTGCTTATATGATTAAACAGAATAGTTCAGTATTATGATATGTTTGACAGGTACCATTAATAGCACTATAGGAACAGACATACAATATTGTTATTACCATACTGTGTGTGCCGATACCTCCTAGCAATATAACTCAGCAAAAGGGAAGCACAGACTCCACATTTTCATCACAGCAGACATCTCCGTATGCTCTTAATGAGGGTGCTTTCTGCAGATTACACTTTCTAGTATTCTTCCCATTCTCAAACTGACTTGTCAAAGCCCAATCTCTCCCCCCACTTTCTCAAGACTTTGGTAACCAAGATTGACCAACTATTTCCCTTTCCATTTTACCCTCACTTGTCACACAGCAAGACCAACATCAACAGGTATTCAGAAGCAATAGTAGTGAAGTCCACTTGTATTTAGTAGGTTGTTGCAAATACAAGTGATCTTCTAAGAAACTTAATACATGTACACATATTCTCTTTAATATGCTGATCGGGGGAGTGACAGGTATGATTATTAAAGGACCGAAAGCCTTAGATTTCCTTTGACCTCCATTACAGTCTAGGACTCTCTGCTACTTGAAGGATAAGATTGTATTTGTCAAACTTATGGTAACATATTGCAAGTGGATTTTTCTCTGTTCTTCTCTACTAGCTATCATCCTGTAAAGGAATAGTTTCGCTAAGGGAGATGTATATGTTGTTTATAGATTCAGGGGGTTTTTTTTCTTCCCCACCCCCCCCCCCTTTTTGGTTTTGTTTTTTTTTTAAGAAAAAATAAAAATTGAATGATCTTCAGGAATTTTCTTTATGCTCACATTTCTCACACAGTCTATAAAAATATCATTGACACAGGGTGAAAAGGTCGCATGCCTCACAAAAATGGAGCCAAGTACTCCAGTAAGGTTTTTCACCTGGAAAATATCACTATAAACTAATTCTGTGTATTGGAATTTTATTATTATTATTATTATAGCAACAAACACACAAAAAAAAAAAAAGAAAAGAAAAAAAAAAAAAGAAAACCACACAAAAAGAAAAAAACCACCAACCAAATACCAACCCCCCCCCCAGGCCTTTTCCCAGCCAAGAGCTCCCTGAAGTGATCTTTCCCATAAGGAAGATAAGTTTTCACTTAGAGGATAGCATCTCTAGCAGCAGGAGTTTAATACTCAGCAACAATATCAGGGATACGCAATCCTGAATTTACAGCTCTTCAAATTACTTTTATAGTTATACCATTCATTTTGGATCAGATGCTTATCTAAAATTCCATATATTTTGGTAGCCATAATATCTGATTTAAAATAAGCCAATGAATGGTACTAAAAAAAAAAAAAAAAAAAAAAAAATAGCCCTACAAAACAAACAAGCAAACAAAATGCCACAGTGGGCCAGATTCTGGGAGCTATAAATTACTATAGCTAAACTATTTTACACTATGTAAGGATTGGGCCCAACATGCACAATTCCGCTTCAAAGTGGGGTTTTTTTTCCACCTGCGTAATGCTTTGTCTCTCATTTGCTCTGTTAATAACACATGAGAATTTCTAACTAGTTTATCCCAAATTCTTTTAAGAGTTACTTTTATGCCTTTTCTCATCAATGACTCAGGAGGAAAAAAGTGCTGATTGACCAATTAATCAAGCTTTATTGACATACAATTTTCCTCAATACTTTAGAAATGTCTGCAGAAGAATTTCTTCCAATCACAAGATCAATGAATCAATGTAAAACCTCAGTAATTAAATTTATCAACTTGGTATCAATACATCTGGCACCTTATGCAAGTATTATGTGAAGTTTGTTCTCTTAAGGGATATATTGATTGAGGGCAAAGAGCCAAATATTTCTATTATTAGATCTGGGAATGGTAGATCAAAACTCAGTCTGTTATAAACAACATACAAATGTTTCGTATACACAGATCTCATGCTGATTCTGTACCATTAAACCCACTCCTAACAAGCAGATAAGCCTATTAATTGATGATTAAGACTATAGGAAGATCAGTCATTACATTCAATGCTTCTTGTATGCGTTCATTGAACAAATGTATTGACAGGATCTATACAGTCATTTTCCTCTAGGAAATATATTTTAAAAAGGAGGAGAGCATCTAACCAAAAGTAGATTTCAAACCTTGTTCTTGCAACATAAATTAGCCTTAATTAATTAACTACATTTTGAAACTAAAGCTTTGCCATCTGAAAGAGATTATCAAATCTTTCACCGTCATATACTGTAGTTACTAATTGAAAGGTGAACAATAAAGCCTACAGATGACACAGCTGATAAGAGCCATATTAAAAACCAAAACAAGGAAATAAAAACACCATCCAAGTGTTTCACAATTTAATTTTTAAAGAGCTAGTACACAAACTATTCTGGAATATATTTTTTGTCGCTTTCCCTTACTACATATGCATAAACAAGTAAAGCACAAAAGTTCATGAACTGCAATTTTATCAGTTATAAGCAAAAGAGGAATATATAAAAAAAACAAAACAAAACAAAAAAAGCAAACAAAAAAAACCAAACCACAAAACCAAACCACCTAAGAATTTTTGGTTCTGCTCAAGCAGAAGAAGTCTTAAAGAACAGCTAAAGACATAAGATTGTCATTTTTTGCCCATGAACTGTATGATGAAGATATCAATAACAATACAATCTTCATATCTTTAAAATACTGCTAGAATAAGAGAAGCAGACATCCTTGTGATTTCACAGATGTTGCAATAAATAAAAACAATCTGATCATGCACTTAAGGTATCTTATTATGAAGGGGGAGGAAAAACGACAAAAACCCCAAACCCACCAATTCGTGTGGGAGTCACATCCTGTTACAAACATCAAACAACAATGAGCCTTTATGACCATGCTATGATTCCTTCATTTCAAACATGATTAATTAGCAAGTATAACACTCACCAAAACTCCCACCACGCTACTGTTTGCTGCCTATTTGCAAATGGGTCTCTATCAAGTATCCATAAGCAGTATTAGTCTCATTTATGACACTGAAGAAAAGAAGTTAAAGCATTCTGCTTTAAGGAAGATTTCATTCATACCTCAGCCAAAAAGAAGAGAAAACAAAAGAAAAACCCAACGACAAACAAACACCAAAGCCCTCTTTCATCAAAAGGATTCCTTGATAATCCAAACACAAACTTCATGCAAAATTACAAACTTTTTAGAAAAGTTGCTAAACATTCCAAACGGTTGAAAATAAGTAGAGATACAAGATCAGGTTAGATTTTGTTTTGGTCTTAGTCGGGGTTTTTTGTTTTGGTTATCTTTGGTTTTTTTACTTGAAACCTCAACTTTATACTCTATTTTAAATGCGCTACTCCTGTTGAGAATGGAAGGGTGGTTCATATGTCAAAAATGAAAACAAAAAGAGGACGAGAAGACGAAGACACCCTTAACAGGACTCTTAACATGTTTTAAGCTGTGCAAACAGATATCTTCAAATGTACGTTACTTGCAATAAACATTACTTTAGCAGGAAAAGAAACTTTGCTTCACAGGGCGGAGAGGTGGAAACTAAGATTACAAATATAGAAGAAGAAACAAGACTGAAATGAGAGAAAAAAATCCTGAAAATGCCTTCTCAAGCTGTACTCTATAAATACCATCACAAAAACAACGGAAAAAGGTTCCATTTGGAAGCAACAGATGTATTCCTAAGCAAGAAAATATCCCCGATGAAATAATACACAAGCATACAGAGAAAATCTTTAGAAGTACGAAAAGAGATACATGTGTGGCAAAGCTAAAGTTTCAACATGAAAATAAAAATTATGCTGAAGATCCGATACCTCCTTGGTTTACCAGCTCTGTATCACAGATACTTGATGATTTCATCACGCCCAGAACAGAGTCATTTTTAAGTGCAAATTGGTCCTATTCTCTCCAGCTTTTTCAATTTTATAAATTTGGGATCAAAAACATCAAAGCAGCTTCCACTTCGGACCTAACTTTTACAGGATCAATGTGACAAGTCACTGCTTGATAGATGTTTCTCTTGATAAACGACTTGTTCAAAAGAGACATTGTAGCTTTCATTTCCTGACCACAACACACTTTTAATTTGCAACAGCAGAGCTGCTCGAGTGTGACTAGTTCCCACTTTCCAGCCTTTCAGGATTATGGCACTGTCAGGCCACATACATGGGCAAAACAAAAACTCAGAGAGAGGTGCATTCGCAACAAGAATTGTAGCGAAACTTTTCCTCAAACACAAACCTGATTGCATTTGATTTCTCCTAACAGTGGGCAACAGTGGGCTTTTAAACCCCCATCCCAACCACCTTCAATCCCTAACATTTTCAGGAAGAAGGGTAAGAGAGGAGAAATCATATTTGGAAATATATACTTAAGTGCCATAGACTATATATAGCTGCCTAATAGTATCGTGTTTATTACACGTATATATATTACTGCTACTATAATTATTATTATTATCTGGGAATCGCATTTAACAGTCCAAACCATCCACACCATCCAATTTCAGCTCTCAGCATACTGTCTGATTCCCGATTTAAAATTTATAAATGTAATATCCTCCTCATCACAAGCAGCAGTCCAATCTGCTCTGAATATATATTACAGCTTTAACATCACAGAGGGAAATCTCCCATCTGGCAATCACATTTGCTCCAACAGCTCTAGGAAAGAAAAAAAAAAAAAAAGGGGGGGGGGGAATGTTCGCTCGCACTCACTCGCTCTCCTCCTTAAAACATTTCTCAGGCCAAATTATGTGCATCTAAAATAAACAGTTGCCTTATTGATTGCTTCAAAGTCAACAAGTTCTAAATGCAAAATGCAATCAGATCGTTCTCATCATATAGCACCCGGGATATGTTTAGCAATGTAGTCACCTACAGCACCGGAATAGGAGTGTACATTGTGCAACTGCTCTCTCAATTTCTTTCTTGCATTCAGATATGTTATTACGAGAGATCATTAGCCACACATGCCAGACCTCCCCCTTATCCCAAACACACACACGCACACACACACACATACACGCACACACAAACATGCTCCCTCTCTCTCCTAGGGTCACTCTCCATCCTTATTTGTTGCTACTACATGCAATTAAAAGTGAACGTACCCCCTTTTTGGTTGCATAAACCAGACTAATAGTCACTTCTGTTGTTAGTTCCTTGGCCTTAATTGAATACCTAGAGGTGCATCTACCACACCACAAGGAGATCTATTGAAATTCCCCATGCTCCATTTTATTTGACTTTTTTTGGAGGAGTGGGTGGCGTGGGGGGCTGAAGAGTGACCGTTAAAATGAAGCCACTCTCAGCACCTGATTATTTCTTTCTGTTACACATCAAGAACAGAGCAGTGGGAACCAGACACTTGTAAACTGAGCATAAAACACCACTTATTAAACAGTAGTAAACATTCGGCCGCAACAGCAATTTTGTTTGTTTACATGCAAAACATTCCCTCACCCCGCATCAGTTAAAACCTCTAGCAAATGATTACGCTGAAAGTACGACAGGGAAAAGCAGCTGGAGTTGAAACAAATACTCAAAAATTATTAGTTTGCAAAAGGAAAGGATGCATTTTAGGCATGTATGTATGAGTACGTTGATGTGTAGGTGTATATATTCATTGCCACGCATTTTCGCTTTCTCCAGTCACCGAGTTTAACTAATTTACATACCATTGGAGTTCAGTGGTGTATATAGTGCACTGCTAGTAACATGCAACTTTAGGTTTCACAACTGAGATCAATACAATGGACAAAACTAACGCTATAATTGAAGCAAAAACGATAAACAAATGATAGCAAGAGAAAAAAATGCTTATATATAGACAAGCGAAAATATACTATTAAACATTAGATATTTGTTACAAAATATTTGCATGCAGCGTCCTCGATGCATTATCATGCTATTTAAATTTGTCTTTGCTATTTAGATGCAAAGGAAGTAGATCCCAAAACGGACATACCATAAACACTGGTGCTACTGATCATTTCTTGCTGGCAGCACAAAAAGCTGAATTGGATTTTTCACAAGCAGGAATTCCAAAGGTTGCTTTTCATTAAAGCCACTTTTCCTCTCAGCTATCAAATGTCACTGCCTTGAAACGTGGGCCCTTTCGTCAGGTATTCATTTAACCTACATGCATATAATTAAGTGGGAAAGCAACATCAACAAAAAGGGGATCTCAGATCACAAGAGAAGAAAGAAAGGGGGAAAAAAAAAAAAAAAAAAAAAAGCACATGACCAGGAATGCAAGTCCATGTCAATTTCACTCACTCCCATTGAAACTAACAAGAGCTCCAGGGAGGATAGTAATAGGATCAGTGGATTGTATATACCATTAAATTATACATCTTTCTCTCCCTTCCGAGCCAACAATACGCCCACCACGCTGTACCCCCTCCGAGATGATGGGCTTACATTTTACTGCAACAGCTTTTCTGACATATTCGTGCCCCCCCCTCCCCCCGCCAAGGCACAGCAATTTAAACCTAACTTTTGTTTTGCGAGATTCTTATTCGCACTTATTTGCCCAGAAGTTAGTTGCCTCAAAGTCCAGCCCCGCGTTACCTGCAGTTTATTATTTTCAATGCAACTTAAAAATAAATCCAATTAGGAGGAAGAGGAGGTGGGGAGGGAGCTAGCAATCGCGAACTCTTAATCTGCCTACTATTGTTGGCAATGATCAAGGAGGAAAAACCATGCACTGCGATTGTATATCTGTACTTTCCAGACTACGATTAGGAAAGCAGACTGGAGTGTTTAGTATCGGAAAACGACCGCGAATTAGGCAAAATATTTAGGGCACGAGCAGGCGATAAAAAAATTACACGGCTGCCTCGGAGAGGTTTAAGATTAAATAAAATTTCAAACGATGGTAGGAAGATTGGGGTGAGGGGAAGGAAAAAAAATTAAAAAAAAAAAAAAAGGAAAAGATTCTCTTACCTGGAGATTTGGTACAAGAACCCGATAGGTTAGAGTAGCATCGATCCGATATGTTTGCTGATGAATGGGGGCTCGGGTTAAGTGAAGGTGCCTATGATTTGAAATCATTCCAAGTTTTTGAAGGGAAGACTGACTGCAGCCTCTGCCATGTTGGAATTTCAAACCCAAAACAGCTGCTTTGCAAGGAGCCAGCATGCCAGCAGCTGGACGCCTGCGCAGAGCGCCGCCGAGCCAAATTCAAATCACTTTCACGCGAAGAGCCAAAGATCAGTTTTCAAAGGGGGAGCGGCGCGGGGGGCGGGGGCGCTCCGCGGCCCTGCGCGCCGGGGCCGCCGCTTCCCGCGGGCGGCGGTGGGGCGTCCGCGCCGCGGCCCCGCTCCGGCTCCGCGGGTCGGCGGGACGGGGACAGCGGGCAGCGCGCTGCCTCCGCGGCGGGGCTCCCGCTCGGGCGCGGCGGCGCTCCGCGACGCGGAGAAGCGGGGGAGGGCTGGGGCCTAGCGGCGGCCCGCGCCCGCGGGGCAGGCGGGCAGGGAGCCGGCGGCGGAGGTCCCCCGGCCGCGGTCGTCCCCGCTCCGCCGCGGCCACCCCGCGCCTCCCCGCCTGGGGCCGCCGGGCGTCCCGGCTCGGCCAGCGGCGGCCTGCGCGGCTGCCCTCGCCGGCCAGCTTCTGCGCCGCGTCCCCGGGCGGCCGTTGTCGGGGCTCACTGGCCGCCACCGCCTCCCGCCTGAGGAAAATGGCCGGATGGAAGTGCCCCGCGCGGCAGCGGGCTCGTCCCGGCCCGGGCGGCGGCCGGCGCCGCGCAGACGTGCCCCGTCCCCGCGGTGCTGCCGCGGAGCCCAAGCCGCTGCCCGCCGGAGCCCGGCTGCTAGCAGCCGCGGCAAGGCATTCCAGGTAGCCGGCAATGGCTGAGGGGCCCCGGCAGCCACACCTCCCTCTGCCCGCACTTCCCCAGCCCCTGCTCGGCGGGGGATGGCAGGGAGCCAGCTACCCCGGCCCACAGCTGCCGGGGACTCCCCTTGCATAAGAGGGATTCCCCGGGGGGCTGTTAGACGGGCTTTACAGGCTCTTTATGCTGGCAGAGAAGGCATAAAGTGGCCACACAGCGCAAATTGGGCCCTCCTTCTTATACACCGGTTACGCTGTCTCTCGCAAACGGGTCTTTCTCCGTCTGTCTCCAGCGTGGCCGATCCGCCGTGCCCGGTACTCCCGGACACCCTCTGCCCTCCAAGCCATCCTTGCGCCCACACCCCTGTTACCGCAGCTGCGGGAAAGGCAGCGAGGGCTTCCCACCGGACAGATCTACGTTTCTGCTTTTACACCTGATGGGACTATCCGAGCATTTTTACCTTCTCTTCTAACGGAGAAGAAGCCACGCTGTCCCGATGCTGTTCCTGGGCTCTGGCTTAGGGTCCTCCTGGAGCGGTTTTACTTCCTCTCTTCCTGGTCCTGCTGAGGAGTTAAGAATGTCTTGGGAGGGTTGTTTGTTAGTCCTGGATGTGAAAGAGATGGATTAAATTTTCGTAGTATGAAAAGAAACATGCAGTGTGAGTATGGGCTCTGGAGAAGGCAGAGGAGACCAGTCCCAGGAGATTAGCATCTGGAGGAGTGGGAATAGGCTGTTTTCCTGGCTGTTTTCCTTTTCTGTAGTATAGTAGGCCTAAATAAAGCTCAGAAGTAGTTGCCAGCAGAAGCTGCTGTGAGCTGTCAGCCAGTCCCTATCCTATCGGGTAATGGAAAAGAGAGGACCAGAAGGCCTGTTTGGTTGATGTGGCCCATGAAGTGATTCAGTTAACCCAAAATTATTTTCACCAGCTGAAGAATGTTTTGGAAGGCCTGAGCCTCTCCTATGTGACAAAGGTGTGCCTAGAGACTGGAAATAAAAGGACAGAGCAAACCAGCTGGACAAACTTCTGCTTATTCCTTGGACAGGTAGGGATAATGCTAGCACTGCTACACAGGGAGGAGAGCACTGCTAGTGGAATAACACGGTGTCCTGAAGCCAGGAGCTGGTTCTAGAGCAGATACAGCTTATACTATCAAAACTGCTTTTGCTTCTCATCATGTCCCAACTGAAACAAATCATACACATGAAAACACAGTTTAGCTGAATGTTGGGATACAGACAGCTATTTTTAGAACTTGCGACATAGCTATAGCAACAGAAGTCTACAGAAATCACTTTTAGACAGCTGCCCAGAGCAGCCAGCGGATGAGAAACACCATCACAACCTGGCTATGGCCCAAGCTACAGGATGCTCTCCTCACACCTTTTCCCTGCCATCAGCAACGGGCAGCTATGAGCAATGGGCCCATAGCCTGGGTCAGCCCATTACCCATGCAGATAGCCACCCATTGTCCCTTCTACAACAGCTCAGGGTTATGAAGTGGTGACTTTGTCATTAACGCAAGCAGACAATTGTTCCAAATGCAAGTAACACATCAGTAGCCTCTGGTGTTCACTAATTAACTATAACCACACTATACATATTACACGTAGTCTCCGATGCTGAAATCTGCAACATAGCATATTGCTTCTGTTAGTGTTGCAGCACTGAGCACTGAAAATAGGAAGTCATGGTTCCAGGGTCATGAGGCTAGTCTAAAAATCGTATCATTAACCATAAAAATTATTCTTTTTATTTTTTACAACTGGATTCCTTTTCCTACTTTTTCTCCAAAACAATGGCACTATGCACTTTTTTTTCTCAATTGTAGAAAGATGAATTTTTTTGCACAATTGTAGAGCTCCATGCCTTGTAGTGGCAGGAAAACAATGGCAACTACCATGAGGCATTATTAGATGAGCAACAGAGCTTTTGAAATTTTCTGACCAGCAAAGAATGTATTTATCAATCTTAGTATTGCATTAACCTCAGTATTTTCATTTTATACACCTATATTTTTCTTCCCTTCAGGCTTCTCAAACCACATTAAAATAGCCTGAACTGAAACTGTAGCCATGCAGTACATGTTTGTATGGGTTGACATTCATCTCTGTGCAGAAGGTCAGCATAAGGCTTATGTACTGTATTAAGTCCTTATTTTGAGGTCTGAATTAGGCTGAAGTGAAGGCCTTGTTCAGCTCATCTGTACATGGATGAATTCCACTCTTTGTTTAAAAAGCCATCAAGCAATCCTGATCCTTTCGAATGGAAAATTCTCACAGACTTTCAAACTGGGAATGTTACTTTGAGCCTATTTCAACATCTAGGTGAAACGTTCACAATGAAATTCAAAACCACATGAAACTTGCCTGGTTTCAGGTTTTGCTACAAACTCCAAACTCAGACCAGGCTCCTTGAAAGGTTCACAGACCTTTTCAGCAAATCTAGATTAATAACATTTAAACCATTTCAATTGTGAAAACAGAACAAAAGAAACAAAAATCCCAGAAAACAAAGAACAAGAACATCTAACTATGCTACTGCATCAGTTCTCCCAGGGATGCTGATGCGATGCATGCAGACTCTGTAGTTACTATTTGGTATATCTAGTAAAGGTTTTTAAGAGCTATAATATGAACAGTGGTGTTCTGTGAAATAGTCTGTAGTGCCTTTACCTTAATTACATGGATTTCATTTGTAAATGAGAGGAAGTTTTTGAAAGTGGCAGTGTCAGAGTTCTTTTAATGCTGTTTGGCAGCATCTGTGCTCCCCTTGCGAGCTGGCAGCACAGACCTCCAGGGCAGGGCCTCCTGCCTGCTTTCATCCCTCTCTGCTGGGGAATCCCTTCAGCCTCCCACCCTCAGATCTCATGCGGGGCAACCACAGCTATAACTGCTGCTACGATGTGCTGCAATAAACAGCCTGCAAGTGCTCTTTCTTGGAGTTGTGGTCATTGGTGAACACATAAACTATTTTCTTCCTTTATTAGGAGCACGATCTGTTTAAGAGCTCAGGCAACTCAAATGGAGGATATTTATATCACCTGGATCCCCACTGAGCTGCTGAGATGGCTCCAGATCCCATGTGCTGGGACATTTCCAGAATGTGTATGGCAGGATAGACATTCAAGGCCTCCCTTATCAAGTGGGAAATGCTTCCTCTTTTCTCCCTGACTAGAGTGGTCAGTCACAGAAAACTCAGCCTCTTTAGCTAAGGGTTCACTTGCTGCCTTTTAGGACCACCTTTTTGTGTGTCAGCATGGCTACTGTAGCTGCTTCAACTTGTTGGAGCTGAGTATTCAACAGGCAATGACACCTTAAATGTGGGCCTTCAAGGTATTGCTAAATAGGAATCATAAGTAATTGTCTCTTTAATTGTCTCTTTGTTACATACTGGCAAATAACATTTGTTTGAATTAATGCCTTAAACAAGCCCCATAGCAACCAATGGGACAATGGTCAAACGCAGAGGGGAATGCATTCCAAATACTAGTTACGTGTTGCTTACAGGTTCTTGGAAGGAGATTGCAAAGGCTGTAATCCCCCTCCCTTCCAGCCATACTGCTGTTCTGCACAGTTTGTCTGAAGCTTCAAACATGGCCAAGCGTCAGGTTGGTGACTGAGCCAGGATCACATAACATCTTCCTGGGCTCCTTTAGCACACATCATGATGGCTTTTTTTTGGGCAGTGTCTAATACCACAAAACATCATATTGACCATAGGCCATATTTAACATAATTCGTGTGTCAGAAAGAAAAACTTTTATGTAGAGTATATCTGTCCCTAGAGGCATTTTTTGCATCTTTGCTGTTCTCATGTAAAACCTGGTAACTCTTAAAACTTGTAATCACCTTGGGCTAGATTCTGGAGTTTTGAAGAGATAGTGTTTCCAATATTTTTGTTGTCTTGTTTGTTCATTTCCAATTCTATGGGATGGGGACTGTGTTGCCTTGATTTCAGTGAGATTTGTAGCCAAACCCTTTGTTGGTCATTCTCTACAATCTTTGGCATCATGAAACTGTTAGTCTCTGAAGTCATTTCCATTTCCCATTTTATTCCTAGAGGAGAAGTTGTTTGCAATATCCAAGAAAAATACTCATTTAGCAAGTGCCCTGTATAACAGAACAATATACAGATGTTTGTCACATAGACATCTGAGAAGACCGATGCCTTCTGGCATTTCTTGAATTTTGAGTGCTTAATATTTTTACTTTGGTAGCAAAGTAAATTTTAATACATTTGCATTTTTAATACAAATTCTTAATTTTTAAAAAACAAACTTTAATACAGAAAGTCCCTCTTGGGGAACTGTAGGAAGGAGTTGAATGTTTTTAGGGGTTTTGTACTCTATCTTATTTTGCACTGTGGTTTTCCAGAACTGGGTAAGAACCACGCTAATCCCTGTCATTTGCCTTAACAAATACATTAATAACTTGTTCTACTCACTTAAAACAGCCTCTCCACATTTGAATTAGAGGAGGATGAGGTACCCACATGAGGCCAGTAGGATTCAGAAACATTTGACAGTGACAATGGAATACCAAGGCACAGGAATGCCAATTGCAAGCACATTATTTTATTTTTTCCTGTCTCTAACTCCATTTCCCCCTTACAATTACTATCTTTGCCTTGGTGCCAGCATCTTTCTTATTCCCACCCTGATTCCATATGTCAGTTGCAATGCTTTCCATTCGTCCCCTTGTCCAGAAGCAGTGTCACTCCTAAGTTCTTGTCCTAAACCTTCATTACATTTTATGACTTTTGACTTATGCCTTTTTCCTGTGCCCAAACACATTTTCCTTTGTTTTGGTTTGGTTTGGGTTTTTTTCCCCTTCCTTGATGGTCTCCCTTTTCTGCATTCTGGTCAAGCTGCTTCTTACTCCATGTTGTCCAGTGGTTTGCAGGAAGAAGGCTGAGAACATCTGATAGACACCTTTATTCTCTTTGTATTTAGCACCAGTGGCAATTGAAAAGAAAAATCTGAGAGCAAGTCTTGCTCAGATCTGCAAGCCCCAGGAAAGAATATATCCACTGCAGACAGAATCTTTGAAGAAGCTGGTAAATGAAATATGCAAACAATTTTACAGAGGATCAGATTTCTTCATACTGAGGAAGACCTTCATAGGCTGGTGAAAGAGGAATATCTCTTCCCAAGCTCTGAGTCCCACTACAACCAAGTAGTCAACAAAATATTTCAAAACTTTCCTAACATGAGCAAAACAGATTTTCCCTGAGTGCATTCTGAGAAACAGCTGACCATATTGCTGAAAGTTTTGAAAAAATAGCCCAAGGCAGATATTTGGCATGAAAATTGGTGCCCAGTGGTTTATGTTTGACAAAGTTACAAGCACTGGAAAAAGGTTCTTACAATGAAGCTTTGACTCTAAGTATCCCAATCTAAAAGCCTACAATTAATGATTGCCAACAACAAAAATGTATTTTACTTAATGCTTAATACTTACTGATGTAATTCAGTCGGTGTCTAGAAAGAAAAAAAATCACTTTATTTTAGAGGGGGAATGGAATAGTGAAAATTAAACAATAGTATGTTTACAAATCTGCATTTATTTTCCGAAGTGGTTTCTCCAAGCACTTTATATGATCTTCTCAGAAACATTTTGTATCTCATCTCCAAATACACATTTACCCTACAAATGAATGGAATTAACTTTGGAATCAAAGGAAAGAAAAACATTTAGCAGAACACTGAAATTGCTTAAAATTGCACATATGCATAGAAAAAAATTTTACCTAATAGATTACATGCTTTAGGATCTATATGTCCGATGAAATATGCACAGTGCTTTATTTGCTATTGCTTTAAGACCAGACTTTTACTCGCTTTTTCTCTTTTGATAAGTAAAAGTTTCTGTACTCTTAGACAAATATTTTGCTAAGTTATGGTCCTACGCTATATTATTGATCTTCAGAGAATAAAATTGTTCTTACAGAAAAATTCAGACAATGTTTATGACTCTTATTGTTTTAAACATTGTCTTTAGTGTTGATGTGAGTGTATTTAGATAATGAAACAACATTCTCAATCTATCTATCTGTGCAGTCATCTCTAAAGCCGTTCAAACAAGCAAAAAGTTTTCAACTATTCTTGCTAGGGATTCATATTTAGGAATGTCATGTTTATGAGCCTTAATCAAATACCCAAAATAAAATACCTTTCCAACATGCAAAAGCACCACCATATCAGACAAGTATACCTTACATTTTTGAAGAAGAAAAAGAAAAAACTATTTAGACTTCAAACATCTCTATTCAAATACTCCAAGCAACACAGCTGTTCTACATATGACACTCTTCCCTTACAAGAAATACATTGTCTCACTTAGGAGACAAAGAAGTTAATAAAGTAAATTAATACAGTTGAGTACGGTACTAGTAATGAAAGCATCCTCCCCTACTGCCTGTAATGTAACTAAATCTTGCTAACTTGTACTTTCTTCTTCCAACTTTCTTCTTTCAACTTCCTTAGAAAGCTCAAATTTGCTAAATGCACAGCATTGACTGAAATCAACAAGGCACTTAAGTATGTGCTTAATTTTGTGCACATGAGTAATCGCATTACAGTAAATGGAACGTGAATGCTCAAAGTTAAGCACATACTTGAGTGCTTTGCTGGATCAGGGCCAGAGCATGACAACTTGCAGGTCATCCTTACTGCACCGTAAGAGATCACAAACTTTAAAAATCCTGTAGAAAACTTCTCCCCCCTTCAAATCAACAGTACCAGAGACAAGGACAAAAATATGGTAATAAGTAGCTGCTGCATTCTTTTCTTCTGTTACATGTCACTAAACTGGCAGCAGTACTTACAATATAGCAAATTACCAACACAATAAATTCTCTTAATAAGTATCCATAAAATTACAATTTATTTTAAAGATCATCGTTTGTAATTCTATTCTCATAAGGCCACTAGACACATGGGTCTTTTTAATTTTAAAAGATCTGCTAATAGTTCTCACGAAAGACTTTATTCAAGACCTTGACCTTAAATTGATACAGTTACACAACTTAATCAGAATTAAACATGAGTCAAAGTACCGTACGATATTATCATGGGGGTCAACATAGCCCTTCAGCATTCACGCACAGGATACCATTAGTACCACAACACTGGATATCTGGATTCTGATTCTGGGGATCTAATCCTTCGAATTAAATGTTTTTGTTAAATGTTTTCTACCACTTATTTTGCCAAAGAGGAGGGGAAGGAATTGTTGATGACATTTCTTCTTTCAGTGCAACTGAAAGGACTGAAAAATAGACTTAATCTTTTCAATTCAGTCACAGCTTTTCAGTCTAAAATGGAACTTTATGCCCACTGTGCTACACACTTCATTATTTAATTTTCTGACTAAATGGACATGGTTCAGCACTTCTCCAAGACCCCCTTCTCTCTTCAATAATACGAAATTATTTTGGGTTTTTTTAGGATTGGAAGCTACATTTTAAATCTAATTTGCCTGACTGTTGACAGTATTCAGATATAGGGAGCTTCTATGTTTTTCCAACACATAAGTTTCTTCACAAAAATTAGCAGGGTGAAACAGCAAGTAAGGACACACTGCCAAGTCTGGTTTTCTACCTATCCACAAAGTAGTTTTCATACTTTCCATGACTGTGAATGTCCTTCTTTCTCTATTTTATTTATTTTTTTTTTTTTAATTTTAATTAGGAACAACTGAAAAATCCTTCTCTATACTGACAGTGTGTGTGCTGGGGGAGGGGCATGTCAAGGAACCAAAAGCACATTCCAAGCCAATTCTGATCTCATTTACAGGAATGAAAATCTGGAATTAATCCATTGAGTTTAACAGACATGTTCTGGGCTTACATAAATGTGATCTTACGTTTATAAGTGAAATCAGTGTTTTCTCCTTTGACATTCACATAGCTTAAACCAGAAACATTTCCTGAATAAAAAAAGCCCCAACAATCATCCAGTTGGGAAGATTGGCATAATTCCATTGAAGTCAATGGAGCTGTAGTAATTTGCATTAGCTGGTGATCCAGGTGAAAGTATATAAAAGTTTTCAGAGCAGGCTTTTTCATTTAAAACTGCATTATGTTAGGTGCACTGTTGATGTTCAGAATTAATGTGCAAGTTGTTAATCTCGCTAGACCTGGATTTAAAATTAGACAATGCAATAATTAGTTTGGCACTATCATTCTGCTACCTAGAGGATAATAATGTAGGTCATAAAATACCAGTGATCAGCACAACTTTTCGTACAAAACAAAGAATCTGTATTGGGAGGGAGGGTAGGAGGGAGGAGAGAAATTAAGAAATTGGTTGTTATCAGAGACCAAACTGGGCTGTGAGGTACTGTACCACCTCACAAGATGCTGTGTTGCATATGTCTACTTATGTTTCTCAGATCCCAAATGTGCAGATGATTCTATAGGGTATAACTGAACCAAAGATATCTACAGGCTCTCTTTCTGTACTATTTTTTTGTTGGCTGTTCATTATTCTTCACGTCTCTATTATAAAAAAATTAGGAAAACTATTTTATATTATTCTCCTTTTGTTGCTTTTGCTTGAAATATAAGCATTATGCAGAGCAAACAGTTTACTAACATACAGAAGTGCAACACTATAGTATACGTATCTTGATTTGTTTTCTTGACAAATGACTACTGGCAACATCAGTAATTCAAAGGGAGAAACAATGAAAATATAGAGGAATTGCATTTGTATATTTCTTTCTGTCCTGTCAGTCATTCTTGATAGGCTTTTATATAAACATAAAGAAAAGTAGGAAATCATCAAGTTTGAAAGTTAGTGTTGATGAACACTTGCTTATATCTCATACTATTTAAATGGTCAGGTTGCTTAAATATACACATTTTCAGAGTATCTCATACATACATCTCAAGAAAACAACATTGTATTAGCTTCTATACAATCAGGCTGTGTTTGTATAAGATACACAGCAGAGTTCAGTGCAGATGAGAGTGTATATACAGGTGTGCATGTGTCTGAGGTATCCCTATGCCTCTTGTACATGTGCTATCAGAAAGTGCACATTCGATGTTATAGATGCATATATTCATAAATCATTTAAAGTTGTGCTTTTCATGTGATGTGGGGCACAGATACAAACTTGCTAATGATAATTATAGAACTGATGCTGATTTAGTCATTTCAAGAAAGCCATGGAGGCATAATTAGTGTCTGAATGGCCTCAATATTGCATTATTAGGAGGCTAGGGTGAAACTTGAAATGAGAACATCAAGGCTGATAAAAGAAAAGAAAACATGAAATACATACATAATTCATTCTGAGATATTATAAAGGTTTATAACCAGAAACAATAATTTGCAGAAAGCATCTCATGTACTGGAGCCAACTGCAATAATTTGGTCAACCTGTTTAAGATCAAATAGTATTCTTAGCTATTCTCAGTGGTATCTTTCTAATAAAGTAGCAGCAAACAGACACTGTTTGCTTCCGGTCACTTTTAAAGAATGTTCAGTTTATCAGTGGGGACTTTAATCTCAAGCTTCATAGAGTACAAAAAGAACATTGATCCTACTGTTTTGTCCTCGAGGCCACAAGGCATGCACATTTTTACATTCATTTGTCATAAAACAAAAAATACATTTTGCCCTTTGAAAATACCAAATGCCAGCTTTTAAAGAAAATAATTTTCCATCACATTTTTCCCTTTCTTTTAACCTTTCCATCATTCCATCCCTCTTCCTTTTATCCCAGACTAATTTCCTCTCTCTATTAATGCCTTTCTTCCAATTTAAGTACTAGTAAGAAATTTGCAGAATTCCTTGGTTTGGACCCCTGCCAAACTAGCCACTGTTTAATGATTTGACACAGAATCATAGAGTAGTTCAGATTGGAAAGGACCTTAAGATCATCTAGTTCCAACTCCCCTGCCATGGGCAGGGACGCCTCACACCAGACCATGTCGCCCAAGGCCTTGTCCAACCTGGCCTTGAACACTGCCAGGGATGGAGCATTCGCCACTTCTTTGGGCAACCTGTTCCAGTGCCTCACCACTCTCGCAGTAAAGAGCTTCTTCCTTATATCTAACCTGAACTTCCCGTTTAAGTGTAAAGCCATTCCCCCTTGTGCTGTCCCTACAGTCCCTGATGAAGTTTCCCTCTCCAGCATCCTTGTAGCCACCTTCAGACACTGGAAGCTGCTCTGAGGCTTCCACGCAGCTTCCCTTCTCCAGGCTGAACAGCCCCAACCTTCTCAGCCTGTCTTCATATGGGAGGTGCTCCAGCCGCCTTATCATCCTTGTGGCCCTCCTCTGGACTTGCTCCAACAGCTCCATGTCCTTCTTATGTTGAGGACACAAGAACTGCACACAGTACTCCAAGTGGGGTCTCACTAGAGCAGAGTAGAAGGGCAGGATCACCTCCTTCGATCTCCTGGTCACACTTCTGATGCAGCCCAGGATACGGTCGGCTTTCTGGGCTGCAAGCACACACTGAAACTAGCTCACGTTCAGTTTCTTATCAACCAACACCCCCAAGTCCTTCTCCACAGAGCTGCTCTGAATCTCTTCTCCACCCAACCTGTAGCTGTGCCTGGGATTGCCCTGACACAGGTGTAGGACCTTGCACTTGGCTTGGTTGAACTTCATGAGGTTGGCACTGGCCCACCTCTCAAGTGTGTCAAAGTCACTTTGGATGGCATCCCTTCTCTCCGGCATATCAACAAAACCACACAGCTTGGTGTCATTGGCAAACTTGCTTAGGGTGCACTCAATCCCACTGTTCATGTAGTTTGAGTTAATCAGAATTCTTCACAATCTTCTTTCTAATTTTTCTCTAGATAGGTTACAGAATATACAAATAACACCTTTTTACCCAAGTTAGACAAAGGAATGTGTCAGCTGGGTTAAACCAGGTCTACAGATCCAAGAACAAAACCCATCCTTTGAGTATCATTTATTTCAGACTTAAATACATTTAATATGCAATAAAATATTAGAATTTCATAAAATTGTATGTATGGAAACTAATTTATTTGTGACTTTTCTGTACTTCTTACTTGAAAATTATTTTTCTTTTTCATTTGCTTTGCAATGGTCTAAACTATCAGAAATGGGTTCAATAGCCTCCATAATCACTGGATCCCTGCAAAGAATGCAGAAGTCTTGCCTTCTTCAGCTCTGGAGGGCCAGTTATTGTATATGGTGAGTGGCTCCTGCTCCCAAGCCCTACTCAGCCTTTAGTTTAGGCCAGCATAACTCTTCCCTCCTTCACAGATTTATTTTTTTTTTTTTCTTAAAATGGGTGGGGTGTTTTTCCAGTTTTTCTGTGATGAAGCCATGAGCAAACAACCATGTTTTCTTGACCAAAACTGTAGGAAAGTCTTGAATTCTGCTTTTGCTTGCCAGTATTTGAAAGAACCCTGTTGGTTAAAAACCTCATTAAAGGTTATGCAAGGAAGATATGCATATACTGTATCTTCTTTCAAAACATAAAATGTCTTCATGAAGAAAAAAGTCAAGGATGCCATGTTGCTAAATGGTCTGTGGCTTGAATTTTAGTGAGGGAGACACATACTCATGTACAAATTTATAAACACCCTTTCATGTTCCATGGCTATCAAGGTTTAAATAATCATGTTTTTAATTTTCAGTTTAATTAAGTAAAATAAAAATTTTAAGTCCTGTATCAGCTTGCAAAAACTAGCTTTGATGACTTTTTGACAGGGTGACAGATAACATTCACAAACTTGAAACCACTGGGATAGATCCCAAACGAGTAAACAAGAATGTTCATCCTTGCAACTCATTTTTTTATGCATAACATAGCTCATTTCATCACAGCCTCCTGTGCCTCACTGAGTTTGTTTTGAAAGTCTGAAGTTTATATAGGATAAAAGAAAGATCAGATTGTAGCAGACAGGACTTGATCCTGAAAAAAAGGGAACTCCCTAATTCTCGTTGTCTTTAGTACTCATTATACATTCAGCACTAGAGAGAATCCAGCTTCTTCCTCTTTTCTTCCCTACTTTTTAGTAGTTACTTTTAACTTTACAGGAAGTACAATTACCCACAGAAACAAGTGCAAGGAAGGGCTAAGTGTGCGACTATATCTAAAAATCATCTATCTAGATAACTAACTGGTTATCTAGTAGTTAAGGCATTCACTTTCATTTTTATAACTTTTGACACATTTATATTTATGATTTATAAATATACGATATAATCTTACCAAAATTTATAGTGATTTTTGCAGTCTGAAAGAGTGAATACTCCAATACAGCATGCTTTATAAGATACCTGGTGGATTGTATTTTAAAATAAATTCAGAGGAAAAAAACTAAACCCTAAAACAGTAGGTAGGAGTGAGGTCTCTCATAATCTTAGGCTTGACGGTATTTTTGAACTGTGAAAATATTTTACTATTTCATCATCCATCGTATTTCCAGTAAATTAAACTAACTTAGGAAAGCTCCAATACAAGAATGATGGTCTCTGATGCAACCCAGCCAAATATGTTTCCTCCAGAGATAAGCCTCTCAGCCAGTCTGTAAGTTTGGCCAGAAATTAATGAATTTTCCCTTATTACAATTTAAGATTTGTTACAGTCAAAATTCAGTAAATGATACATGATAGTCTGAGAATGGGTAATGAATATCCTTTTTTTTTTTTAACTCCTTGACATGCAATGTAACTTCCTCTGTATTCAAGAGCAGCTAGCAATGCAATTGTTGTAATGCTACTACCACTAATTATTATTTCTGTATTATTATTATTACTGTCATCTTAATTGCTGCTGAGATTCTATGGCTTGTCTCTTCAGTCTCACCAACTGCCTAGAACAAATGTTGCATGTTTTGGGATAACAACAGCATTCCATCGTCTGTATCCTATTCTTGATGTCAAAAGACGTGATGTCAAGTGCTCGAACACATGCATATAGGCGTAATATGGTGGGTGTTTTCCCAAGAGGATCTTACAAGAAAAGATCTTTCACAGCACTGTGTTTTGAAGGCTCTACTTACAAACCTGTTTGTGCTTGGCAACTATCTCCAGTTGAAATTGTGTTATTACCTTGAGAGTGGCACATTGCCACGCTAGCAGATGGGCATTTGTGTAGGCACGCCAGAGAACTAGTACGTGCATTGAGTTTGACTATTAGGGCCCAGATAACTATCCAGGTATGACTGCCTATAAATTTGTATCCTGTTTGAAGGGAGTATATAATTGCAACTTCAACTCAGTTTGGCATTACTTCTGACATTCTAAAAAACTCCTAATATTACCAAAGAATACAACTTTATTTGTTTTCTTGGCAAATAAGGGCTCTGATTAGCAAGGGTACCTGGGTGAGGCAGAATGTATTACAGCCATCCACCCTCCCAGTATTCCCTTGGAGAAGCATACAGGGATGTACACAGTATGTACACAGCACTATGACTGCAGCCAGGGTGAATTTCTTATTAAATATAATAGCTCAACTGAGTGTGGAAGGCAGATTCATAACCTTTCACGTTGCCAAAGTGTGCATATACTGCAATTTCTTCTGAATAAGATTGCTAATGTTTCAAAATGCTATAAGGGTCTTTACTTCTCCCTTGCAATTTTATTGACATTTTTCTCCTAGTTTTCATTTGTGCTATAGTCTAAATTTTACACTAAATCATTTAAGTTTGCTCTGGAGAGGCTGCAATGCTGCTCCCAGGCACACTGCCATAACTGAATCCACAAGTGAACACTTTGTATATTCTTAAAAACCTTATATCCTAGTACAAAATGTGTAACAGAGCTCTTAGCCAGTGCACTGCAGTTAAATGCATTTGCCTGGGGTTGTGAAATCAAAATAGTTATTTGTATTAGGATGCAACTATGGATAAAATCACTTAATAGATACAACTCTTTGCTTTGAAACATAGCACATGCATTTTTTCCAATAATTTGTGTGTGGGCAGGTGAAGGTAACGATGCACAGCTAGCCAATATACCTGTAAATTTGTCATTACTATGATTTCAGTATAAAAAACTACACAAAATTGCATGAATATTGTAGTAGAAAAGTTGGTTTAAATGAGCTTGACATGACAAATCAATTTACTGTCTAGTTTGACATATTAGTTTGTCTTTTTACCACTAAGTGTTCCCTCAGGAAATCATAACAAGAAAAGAGATGTAGAGGTGCCCAATTCAGCCGCACGGTGTTGACTTTGAGTTTTATGGTATCAGATGTGTGCTTGTGAGACATAACTAAATTTTAGTAACTCTTGAGTTCCTCATTATAAGCAAGTAACTTGTTTCTATGACACAGTAAACAGATGCTATCAAAAAGTGTAAGATTGATTAATTATGCCCTGCGCATACTTCAAAATGCCCTAGTGATTCCCATTATTGGTCTCAGATGCTATTCACTATACCATTTTTATGTTTTCAGCCTAAGAACAAGGCACACAACATTGAGCCAAAAAAGCATCATTTTGCTGGGCAGTGCTGTTAATGAATCAGCATTCCAGAACGCATATACAAGTTACATGGCAAAGACCATATAACATTAGGTACAAGGCCCTGTAGTCATAGATGTGTGATTTTTATACCTATCATTCTGCAAGAAAGTGCATGGAGTGTAATTTTGTCGAGTGCAAGATGTCACTGTAGTAAACCACAGGCCACCCACAGAAACTAGAGGCAATAGTAACTACCCCTGTAGCACAACTGAGAAACTTAGAGTGTAACTGCTTGTGCTGCCTCGGACCAGCTAAAGCCTACGAACCTTCTGACGATGACAGTAGTGTAATACAGGATGAAACTCTGGCCACTTAGCTGAGACATCAGGTATAGAAGCAGATGAACTCCTAGAAAGAAGGGCATTTCTCCTCATTAAAATTTAAAATGGTTCCTCATTTGCTTTTGTACTTCTACAGAATGAAACTAAGACCTTGTTGGGAAAATCATGATTAGGGGAGAAAATTATTTTCTAACTCTAGGTAATTGTAGTGCTATAATAGCTCAATAAAAATGTAACTGAAAGTGACACACTTCTGTATTTTGCTACAAAAAAGTTTTATCAGAATTGCCCAGTCATGAGTCTGTGACTCATTAAGTCCTTCTTATATTGATAATGAGAAATGGAACTAAGCAGAAACCTAGTGGCATTAGTGGGTTAGTTGTAATAAAATACCCTTTAAATTTCCCCCATAAGCACTGTGATATCTCTTTACAATTAGAACAGCATATAGGCCAGCAAATGCATTCCAGGTATTGCAGATATCTCCATCAACCATTCTTTCTCGTCAACAAAGTCACAAAAGAATCATAGGACAAGTCAGATGTGAAGGGACCTCAAGAGGTCTGTAGTCCAACCCTCCGCCCAAAGCAGGGTCAGCTATGAGATCAGACCAGGTTGCCCAGCAAGTTTGTCACTCAGAAAACCCCCAATGATGGAGGTCGCACAGCCTGCCTGGCAACCTGTTGCCAACTGCCTGGCTGTCCTCGTGGATTTTTCTCCTTGTGTCCAGTTTAAACCTCTTGATTCAATTTATGGTTGTAAAAGAATAAAAGATACCTACAGCATACCAAAAAAATCCAACCCAAAATACATTTTCTTTGTAGACCTGGCTTTCTGTAAACTACTTTTTGTTAAGGAGTTGCTTTTAAATATGCATACCCATAAAATACAAGCTAATCCATAATTTGAATGAATGTCTTAAGACACAGCTATGCTTTCTTAATCTCAAGGAATGTGATTTTGATGGTTTCTACCTAGTCCCTATTTGTTCCCATCAGAAAACCAAAGCAGTCAGCACAGCATGGTTGACAGACTGTGCTCAACAAATGTCCAGAACTGGAATAGCATGGGGTACTGAGGTTAGGAGAGAGATTCATTGGCAGAGATGTGTGTGGGAAACTTGCACAGCATCTGCCTGCATTATGCCTTTTTTCGAGTCAATGCTATTCGGCCCTTGCTTTTTGAGCACTGTATTTGCTCAAAAATAAGGCTTTGAACAACAGATAGTTATTAATTTGCTGCTTGCCAGTCTTTGGTAATTACTACTGGTAATTCAGAAGGCCAATTAATAGTTTAATTGTTTATAAAAATAAGCTGTTATTGGACAAAAGTCTAGGAAGTAGACCTATTCATCACGTTGGGCTAAATTTGAAGGTCTTTACTCAGTTCTTAGGCAAACTATTGGCATAAGAGATTGAGAAGGTGTCCAATTTCTTAGCTGCCATTTTGTGTCAAATTTCTGTTTCCATTTGTCTTTGGTTTAAAATCTCTGGTTAGGTATAGCTCCACTTTTACGTACACACAAAAAAAACCCCAAAACAACTTCAATTATGAGCCTGGGAAGCACCAAATGACAATTAAAAACCTGTGAACTTGTCCTGGTAAACACATGGTGGACAAACACAGATTCAATATCACCATATCCCTGGAACTAATAACTCATCAAACTATAACTTCATAATTTGAACTTGAAGTGACTTTACGAGAAATACAAGCTGTGATGGCCAATCAGGCACAACATGGAGGCACAGGAAAGCAGCCTTTTAGAAGTATAGATAAAGGAAATTCAGCCTTAATTTTACTAAGACAAGGAAAGGAAGAAGGCTGTGAGGAAACCTTCTGGAAGCACCAGAAAATATTCTTTTACTGGAAGAAAACAAAAGGGATGTTATTGTGGATTTATATCATACATAGCTATAAAGATAGCTAAGAGAACAAATCACAAAGACATTAGAGGGAAAATCCAAGCTGAGAAAGGCATTCAAAATGGAAAAGATGACAGTGAGGAATTACAAAGCCATGTTTGGAACTTGTTAAAACCAATTCTTATTGTAGAGAAGGGATGGACTCATGGACCCTCTCACTGCAGGTGTCCAGGTGCCCTGTGCTGGACACCCATGTGTGGATGAGACAGGCTATCAATTGCTAGAGAATGCCTGGAATCCATCCAAGGATGAGTTGTTCTCAAAGGTAGACCATGACTCCATGCTAATGTCTGAAAAATCCCAATGGCAGTACAATCATTGAAAACTGACAATATCGTGTATCCTACTTGCCTCCAATCATTTGAAAGCTGAACTGGTTTGTGATTGCAGTGAGGAAGTTTCAAATCAAATTGCTCAGATGTCATCTCAAAGCTGTGCATTCTTGTAGAAACAAACAGTATCTCATAGGGCAAATGCATTTTTGTCTGAATTTCAGTTGGTCTGTCATGACAACCTTCCATAGGATCAGTTTTTAGCTTAAAATCAGCAAGGTACAATTACATCCTTCGTAAAAGCTGATGAAGTACATTGCTGCTGCTGAATATAACATCTATCGGTACAGGTAAACAATGAGCTGAGAAGCAAAAATAGCTTTATGTGCTGATTTCATTGACTGCTGTGAACTAATAAACCATTCTCTCTCCCCCCCCCCAGCAAATTCACTAAAAAAACCCCAAACAACTATGGCAAGACACTGCAACAACTTAAAGCTTTATATTTCTGTCAGCCTGACAAGTAATGTTATTAGCCAGGCTGTGCAGCAGACCAGGCTATGGAGCAAAAGGAAGTCACAATGCAAATTATTTTTGGTTAAGCACTATCCTTTGAGACATCCAAGTCAGATATTTTGTTGAGATATATGTAGTTACCAGCAACAGAGAATACCTCTTGAGTGGCTCCATTCCTCCTCTTCTGTGAAAACTCAGAAGATAATGATGAGTCATTGCTCCCCTGCACAAAGAAGATACCACAGGGACCAATGTTACTCTTCTTGCTTAGTGTGTGAGAAAAAATCTGGAGGCTTAGAGAGGAGACATGGTTTGCAACATATTCACCTGAGAAATCACTTCTCTTCCTGTGTCAAACTGCCAGCTTTGGATCAGAGGCTGTGCTAGAGCTCACTGAGTATGAAAGAATGGCTTAGCCAGCAGGGTTTTGTCTGTAGGAGGAATTTGGCTTGGGAATTAAGTCTGCAGGTCCATCAAATCCCTATTGTCTTTGGGAATAGAAATGGTCTCTGAAATGAAGAGGCTTCACTGTTTGCTCTGGAGGGGTTTCTTACCCCTTTACAGGAATTTATTTTCTACTCTCCAAAGAATGTTATATGTATTTGGGGGAATTATGTCAGGGAACTGAGATCCTCAGGTGGGCATAAATCTGTATAGTGCGAATTTTAAGAAAGTTCAACTTGTACCTCTTTACTGCAAAAAATTAAAGCTGCCATTTTGGTGTACAATATGTGACAGTGGCCTGTATTGTATGTGAATTGTGCAGATGTTGGTGACCAAATAGAATTATGATAATTCACTTTGCTTCTGGTATCACTGGCACATGTAATAACTTGGCTCATTGCATTGCCAATGGATGTAACTTTTTTAAAAGATATGTTTGGAGCCTTCAGATGAATGGAGAGAGGATGTCTGTGAATAGTTCCAGACTGACAGCACTAGGAATAACAGCAACTTATTCATTGCATAGACAGAAAAAAATTATCGATTCCTCCACAAGGAAGGAAAGTGAGAAGTAGGCATATTTTATTGTTTTGTTTTAATTTTTTTAAGAGGGATATGTAGGCTGTTAAAATGATGCTGTTTCTCACTTTTCTGCTTCAGAGCCCCTTCCAGAAGAGTGGTACTTTTTCTGATCTTAGGGCAACACTAGAGTCCTTCTCAAGGCTCAATGTCTGCTGTTGGAAAGGTGTACCTCATGTCCATAGTCAAATCTGTATAATAAATTACTTGAAATCTCGCAGTCAGTTCCTGGAAAACAGCTCTTTGAGAAGACAACACTGCCTTCGGTTGTTCACTCCAAACTTGCAAGAGGATTTGGCAGGAAGGATGGTCGTGTAGGACACCAGGCTACAGTGCTGCTCTGCTGCACTTATTCCTGAGGTTCCCTTCAGTAGGAGTTTTGCTTTTTCAAGAACTAGGCTAAAGCAGCAACTACTGTTGTTTGTTTGGATATTTTCCCTGTCTGAGTTATTGCTTATTTTTCTGGGTGCCAGTTAGTTTTTAACAAGATTTTGTGAGGGGGGCAAGATACCATGTTCCTTGTTGAAAACGAACTCCAGAGTGCTCCCCTGCCAGATTATTATTTCTTTGCTTGTGCTTGTTTTCACATTCCAGTTTCCCTTTGCATTGCAGTCAAAGGAATGACTTTAAACTCTTACTTCATGGACTAGTTCTTAAAATAGGATTACACTAAAATACAAAAAAAGTTTTTCTTTCCTTTGAGTGAAAGCAAGAGAGAGATGTTTTGGTGATATCCTTCTCTTTATGCTGCAGGGTAAACCTTATACATTTTACATAGAATCTAAAGAGAAGTTCCACAACTTTCCTTAATGTTACCAGGTAACAGAATTATTATTTTTTAATGTAACTACTCCTCTGGTACAATGAAAACTACAGTTACAATGTGCTTCTGCATGAGAAGATAACAGAGCTCTATGGAATTACAACAGCACCACTATAGAAGTTAAAAATTAAGCAGGACAGTTTAATTCTTCTTGCAAAGTCTCTACTCCTCTAGAGTAATGTGCAAAATAACAACCAAACAAGCAAGCAAAATCATCAGCAGTAACAAGGAGTCATCCTTAGGGTCACAGACCAAACCAAAACCATGACCATTTTAAGTCTTCACAGAAAATGCCTCATCTGTAACACTGAGTCACCAGTATATAATACCAGGGGGTTTTATTGCATTAAGCTCTAGGTGGAGATGAAACTCCTATACTGTCCTGTTATAGACCATGTCTCTGTTCAGTCTGTGTCATTTGAGTTTTATTGTCCAATTTGCACTCACTGTCTCTTCAAACTTCCATAATGGAAGGCTGGTGTGACAATATTTGGACTACTTTTCCCTCATCTTTGGTTGCATTAATTCTTAACTCTGTGACTTCCAGCCTTTATTTAGAGTGTTTCAGCTTGTCACCTATCTGAGGATAGTAGCTAGTAAATCCTGAATGAAAGAGGAAAGGTAATTAATTAACAGAAACACATATAAATCTTTAGAGGCACCTGTTTACTAAAAACATAGTTTTTGTGGACCTACCAAAGCAGGAGATGGTATAAATTCCTTTTTGTTCCAGTATTCTCTTCCTTCTGCAAAATGAGGCAATTTCTGCATCAGCTAGCAACGGCTGTTGTAGAACTTATTTTCTAAAATACATCATGCTAATCTCATTAGTTACAAGTACATCATGAGGTACTGCTTTAGATGTGAGTAGCTAGCCAGACACAAGGTCATGTAAGTTATTTCAATTTGGAGAAGAAACTAGTGAGGGAAGCACATATCTCTGATGTTAAGATGTTTGTATACAAGGAAGCAGAAATTCTTGCCCCTTGTTAGAAGTGAAGTACCACACAGAATGAAATGAGAGCACACAGACAGGTAACGTTATGTATGCTAGGACAAAGTGAATGTGCACCCTTGGCTTATCTCACAGCAGCTTTGTTCATGTGTCTGTGTCCTCAGTGGCACCTTAAAACCAGTGATATCTTTCACAAGTCAATTACTTGAGTTATATGATGTATTAACAAGATTAAAAAGCTCATTTAGACTTCAGTGCCATGATTATAAGAGTGCAGTAAACTAAGTCTTTCCCTTCCTTGCTATGTAACAACAGCCTAATAGTTTGAAAATTAAAATTTGGAAGGTTTTCATTCCTCCCTTAAAAATATTAAAATGGAAAGACAAATCTGGATTTCTAATTTGACGCCTTTATATTCTACTTTACTGACACTCAGGAGTTTTGTGTTTCTTCCAAAAAAAGCCCCAAGGAAATAATTAAAAAAAGTTTTTCTCATGAGCTCTTTTGAATATTGTTTTCCTTTCAGAGATTTCTATGAGCTTAAAATACAAATTTCTAGTAATATTTATCAAAGCACATTAAAATTACATTTTAGAAACTAACAAGGTTTTGTCTTTTGAGTGTCCCACTTCAGAGAATGCTTGCATGGGAAGCAGGCCTTCTCTGTCATGCATGATGCCATCAGCCATGCTGCTGAGTTGATGTGCTATGCATTACAGTTTGATCCCAGCACAGAAGACAAACTGGGAATCATATACCTCAGTAGAGAGCTGTGGGCTTCCTAACTGATAGTATGTAGCTGAGGCAAGGAAGAAATAAGAAAGAAAAAAGATCATCTGCCTCTTGTCAGCTTCTGTCGGAAAGAAAAAAAAAAAAAAAAAAGAAGATAATCTGATTTCCGTAGCAGCATTTTAAAGTAAAATCTGGCACCACTACCCACACTAAAGTCCCTCTTTACAGAAACTCAACTGTAGTATCGATCAGGCTACTTGCACTAGTGAAAAAATTATATTTTACTTATCTGTACTTTGACTTTAGACAAAATCTGACAACGAAAACCTCAACGACCTATTGG
Organism: Strigops habroptila; assembly: GCF_004027225.2. Classification (NCBI taxonomy): domain Eukaryota; kingdom Metazoa; phylum Chordata; class Aves; order Psittaciformes; family Psittacidae; genus Strigops; species Strigops habroptila. The sequence continues at coordinate 22,663,645 of NC_044281.2, read as the reverse complement.
CAGTGTGGAATTTCTGATGGTTTATTTAGTTTGACTGACTCTGGTACATTGCTGCTATGAATACAGTTGCTATGGAAGGAATGCTTTAGTGCTGTCTTTCTTCCAAAGGGGTCATGATTTTGCAACATCTCAAATAACACTGATGGCTTAATGTCTGCAAACAGTACAACATTTAACATTTTCTATGCACAGTGAGGATTGTAGTTCATAATTTATTATTCAGAAATTATGTAGAAATATTTGTATGATAAAATGTGAGGATATGCTTAAATATTCATGAAAATAAAAATACATAATATATTTATTTTTACAATGTCTATAGGTAATAAGAAAATAATCAAAGGTACATTTAGAGCTTTAACAAATGAAAGTGAATTTCAGTACTTGAAAGAGATATTTTGAACTAGGCCAACTCTATTGTTTTCCAAGGCAAAGAAAATATTTTCTCTTTCTATCTACCAAAATATCATTAAACTGCACTGAATTATTTTTCTCTCTCAAACTCAAACAAAAAAAGCCTCCATAGCAGGAGCTTTCCATCTCACTTGTCATCAAGTTTCTTAATGCAGTATTTGGCTCTAACAAATATCAAACATAAGCAATGATTTAAAAACTGGGCCAGTTGTGGGCTAAAAGTTTATGAAAACATAATCCAGTAGAGACAACTAATGGTAAGACTAAAAGTATTCTGTCCTCATTATGCTCTTCTCTACAAACTATTTATATGGTTCAATCCCTTAATTAACATCTTACTAGTTCTCAAATTACAGTCTCCAAAAGACGACTGGTATGGGATGGATGGTCCCCAACGGTTCAGGGATACCTCAATCCTAAGCAAAAATATAGCATGACAGGGAGGCCAGAGGCAGTGTAAGACATCACTGGAATGAGAACTGATGGCTACATTATGCTTCATGTATGCTGGATGGACATAGGTGTTCAGGATAGAGTCTCCAAGTCAATTCTAGGAGGTCAGTTTGCACCCTTGCAAGCAGAATTTCAATTTATGAAATTCTTTGCTATCTGAATGCCAAAATGTGAGTACTGGTCCTCATTCTTTTAAATGAAATGGCTCCTTCAGGAGTTAGTAATATCTCATTGGCAACAAGCAAAATTCAACTGAATTGAATATTTTATCATTTCCCTCATGCTTTAATACCAGTTAGTCCTCAAAATTATGGCTGCTATTTTTGCTTGCACACTTCTGTTCATTACAAAAAGGAGTTTCACTACAGTTAGAGCCTGTCAGGAGACTTTTATGCTTCCTAAACAATAAATAAGACCAGGTCTTATAAACTGTCAGTTTAATACCAAGGGGGGCAAAGAATTAACTCTTTGCAACCAATAAACTGGTAATTTTGCAATTAGTCTTTGAAAATGAGCCAAAAAGGTCACATTCCTCCTGTAGTAATTTCTCAGGCTGGAATATAAAGCATCATACACAAGCAATTTGAGCAGCATAACCCTGGCAAGTGTTCCTGGTCCTCTTAAAATTCATTCTTTTGTGTTTTAATCTGCAGTAAAAAGGGCAGTCTGTCCTGCTGGTGCACATACTTTCCATGATTTTTAAAAAGAACTTTTTCACAGCTGACTTGACGTTTGCATTCCACATGCCAGCAATGCCTCCACTAAGCGTGTGAGTGGAGTAACAATACATATACAATGCAGTATGTCACTTGGTAATATATCATGGTGGAAAAGAAGATTAATGACATCATCCAGGTAAGGGACAGGATTTGCCTAATATGAGAAATGCAATAATTTAAAACCACAGAAAGTAGAAGAGGGATGATGGAATCTGGGCAGGAGACATGTAAAGGACAAGAAGCCCATTACAGATGTCCCTATTTAGGAATTTCTGGCACTGATTTGGACTTCTAACTATAAGGGAGAAAAACAGTAGCAGAAAACTGGTGACTTGGTAGACACATGCTGCAGACTATGACTGATGTCTTTCTACTCTTCATCAAACAAAATTCAGAAGTCTTATTTTTTATTGATCGCATCATAACCAAATTAGAAATAATAATGTAATAACTGACAGTTTGCCCTACAGTAAGACTTTGCTTACAATTACTTGTGTATTTTTACTACTATATAACCTAGGAGTTTTAGTCATAGAGCATGATTTCATTGCAACAGGGGTTGCACAAACACAGAACAAAAAGATGATCCTTTATTGAATGCCCTTCAGTCTAAGGACTACTCAAAAGGCAATGGAAGGGTATGGACTTAGAGAATTATGATGTGACAATGTTCGTCAGTGGTGTCGCTGGTATCAGCTGATTTAGTGACCCAAGGATCTACTTTTTGCAGACATCTTTCAAAGGAAAATTTTAAAGCAGATTTTTAAAGTCTTCAAGAGAGCTTTGCAATGGGATTTCCTTCCTATAGCAAGGGACAGGATAACAGTATGTTTGAAAATGTATCAAGTAGAGACTGGAAGCTGAGAATTTTGGAGAATTTTTGACATTACAGAACCAAACAGGCAGACATGATCAGAAAGCATCCAAGTGGCAAGTGGATTAGTTTAGATTAGCAAAGGAACAAGAAAGAACCAAAGGATTGACTGAATACAATTGGAAATACATGTTAGATCAGCCCTGTCATTATTTCTATTGTTATTGTCTATGTTTATTATTAAATAAATTGTTATTCACATTTCTCAACCTCTATTGAACTATAGCAAACCCCCTATGTTTAAATTCAAAATGTTTGTTGTATCGTGCTACTGAATTCATCAGCACAAACCCCAAAATGAATTATATCTGGCCAAAAAAAGCAGACTGAGCTACCCAGAAATGAAGAAACAAAAGTAACAAATGCCACATAAGTTTAGCAAATGGAACACCATCACATTACCCAGCCTGGTACATTCTTTCTAATGTAAGTGTAGACTTGCAAATAAAAATCATTCAAAAACTCAGCTAAATATTAAATTCCAGCTAAAAAGGTGCTGGTATTAAATATTTTATTAAAAATGGGGAGCAGGGAGATAAACTAAACTAATAATAGAACTTGAAATAGATTTTCTAACATCCTAAAAAGAGATCCATCACCTTCGCTTTGCCATCATAGCCTGCTTCAGGATGGCCATTTGCTTATGGAATTCAGTTACTATTTATAACATGACATCAGATGAAATGTAAAATCATGATCAAAGTACAATAAAGCCCGCTGAAATCATAGTTTGTATACAGCTATGCAGTCTTCAGCTGAAGATTTTTCTCTTTCTTTCTCTCATACACATACATTTTACCTTCAACTGCATCTAGAATAAGTACCTTTTCCAGGGCTATTTGACTCACAACTTAGCCAGACTACACTAACTGATAGCACTTATTTTCTTGGAAAGCGTGTTTTCTGGGCACTGAAGAGCACAATTTTGCTGAGTGCAAGGCCCAGCACTGGCGGGGAAAAAAAAAAATCAAAATTTGCCACTTATTAAACTAAATGTCCTTGATGCTTTGTGCAGACAAAAAACCTCTCCCCTTGACCCCCCAACTCCATTAAGTTTAGGAGAGCCGTCCTGCAGTTGCTGGTCTCCTATGGTGCCCTTTTCACAGCAACATGATAAGCTCTCAATATACAGCGAGTTGCTCTTTGTAGCATAATGTAGGGTATATGGTAGCTTCTTGCTTCTTACTTTCCCCCCCCTCTGGGATTCCCAGGATTTGTATACTGTGTGTCTTCCTTATCTGTTTTTCTAAGAGTTCCGCCTAGAATTTAAGATTTTATGAATTTATTACCTTTCCCAGGCTTAGTCAATAGATAAGGATTGCACTTTAACTTCCCTTCACAGTTTTTTTTATTGTCAAGACAGTTCGAGTTACTTGTTGCTCCAGGCTGTCTGTTAATTTGTTCATTCTTCCAGTGTTGGCGTGCTTTACTTATCCATGGGCATAAAGCATACAGTGTTCCTGGTAACAGGAAGCTTTTAAATTTAATCGGTAGAGAGTCTGAATTAAGACAGGCAACAGAGCCATGGCTTTACAGAAAGCATAGCCATGCTGCCTGCATGGCTCATCAACTTTAAAGAAGACTTTCAAATTCTTGTCCCAGTCTGTTCTAGTATTAATGAAAACACCAAGATCAGTTTTGGGGAGATGCTCTTTTCATTCTTTCCTAATCAGGAACAGAAAATGGATCCTTCTAAAAGCTTTATAAAGAGGTACTCCTATGGTTTTCACTAGCAACAATCTTGAAATATCAGGTTTAATACTGAGGTAAAGCTTTTCTTTTTTAATTATTTCTCTTTAGAGTTTGGATGCCCATCTTTACAAACCTCTCAATCCCTTCATTTACCTTCCTCCTTTAAACTCTTCCCTTTCTTCTGCTGAATATTTCTGTGAAATCTTGTCAACTCTTTCAGGGCATAATATACAAATTATCTTGATTGAACCATTACGTACCTTGCTATTTTTTCATAAGGCTAAACACAACAAGCAAAGAAGAGACTAGTTAGGCATTATGTCACAATGTCATATTCCTGTTTCTGGTCAAGATCCAGAATATATGATTGTATTCTGCTATTTGACATCAATTTGTCTGAAAGCACTTGCCTGCAGTTTCTACACTTCTCAAGGCAGGATGTATCTAACCATACTCACTCAAGGAAAGCCACATTAAAATGGTCCTTAGATTAATCTGTACAGACTGTTTCCATATGTTACTTAAATATGACACTAGGATTGAATTTAAAATGTCAACACATTTCATGTTACTGAAATTTAAAAAAAGCTTATTCTAGTATACTTGGATTTGACTGAACTGAAACTGATTGAGAAATTAGAAAAGCATTGGTGAAAAAATCAGCTTTGGGGTGAGTACTTACTTCTGTAAGCGCTCTGCTGCTCACAGAACTGCCCAGCAGTGAAGGGTTCTCGGCAGTGAGGATGAATGAATGGAAACTTTCCTTTGCTCCATCAGCAACACTCACTTCAATCAGTCACTGCTCCTCTTCTCTTCCTTTTCTCTCTCTTCCCTTAGCTCAACCCCAAAGGCGGACCTGTTGTACTTTGGGCTCTTGCCTAGAGCTGTTGCTACAGGAGCTTTCACTGTGCTGTGGAAGTCAGGACAGGCACAGGTGTAAATTCTGGTTCTTTGTTGTTATCTTATTATTCTCTCAAACTCATTTCCCAGTTTACTTGGAAATTTACATAACTGTGAAGATTATGAATGTCTCGCATATATGAGCAGGGAATTTACCTTGGGTAAATCTGGCAAACAAGTACATTAATATTTGTGAAAAAAATTGCAGTTCTGTGACACCTGATTATATGATAGAGTTGCTCCCTGCTAACGAGCAAGTAGCCATGGCCTAAAACAGCTACAAAAAGGAAATAAGGTACCAGTCCCACATAAGAAGGCAGACTCTGTCCTGATAAACATATGGCTGCATGTAGCAGAAAAACATACACTGACCCACACTCAGCTGGTGCCAAATGACTTAAAAGAATATCTACCCCACAGACAGTCATTTTTTCAGAATGAAAAGCTTTAGGGTACAGGAAAAATTAGTGCTCTCTATTGTCTAAAAGGAACTGGCTCAGAAGGGGAGGGCAGAGTTGCCTTTAGGTTAGCTGCTGGAGATAGGAGGCCCCAGACTTTCCCCCTGCAAGGAAGTGGGACAGCCTCATGACTAATTACTGACTCTGGGTTGCCCACAACCCCAGAAAAGATCATACAAAGCTATTGGAAAAAGGGAACAGGACAAGACATGAAACACAGGTCCACCTACAGTATACCTTGCAATTTTGAGGATATCAACGTAGCTGTGCCCTTGTCCATCATAGTTGAGTGCAGACACCTGCATCAGCTCAGAGTGACAGCAATCAAACGGTAAGAGTAGTAACTGTGAAATTTCCTCTCCGATACTTTCCAATACTCTGTGTAGGAGTGAATCTAGCTTTTAACATAGTGGCAACACCACATCCCCCACCTTGTCCTTTTGGTGTCTCGTCCGTAATGAGTTCTTATTATATCTCAGTGCACAGAAGTATCCTGCCCAGACATTGTATTGCTAAATCCTCTGGGCTTTCAGACAACCTGTGATGAAAGATAATTCAAGGAAGGAAAGTTATTTTAATGTTTGGAATCCCATATATTTAACGGCATTTCACTACACATTACGACTCATCTAACACTGAGTTCCCTGTGAACTCAACAAAAGAGGAAAATAGGCAGAAGAGAAAAAAGAAAGAAGCAGGGTTTCTCCTGCTCGTGCACGTGGTAGCAGGAGGCTTCAGTCAGGCTGAAAAGACAATGGCCTAAAGGAGAAGACGTGGCTGCCTACCAAAGACCGTTGTATACATGACGCAGGCTTTGTACCCTTATTTCAGATGACAAGTAGAGTGGACGCTCACAAAGACTAGCAGTTCCAGAGAGGCAAAAAAGAGTACGCATTACAAGATCAAACATCTGACAGCCACTGATATTGCTGGGTCAAACAGCCCAGCACATGCAACCTAGTTGATGACTGGTGGCTACAGGTATGGTTGGTTTCAGTCTCCTCAAAACACACTTGAGTAAATAGAAACAAATGAAAGTGATATTTTATTTGAGCATCTAAGGTAACAAGCTCCTGCTCTACATAAAAGCAGAGCAGATTTGGTATGCAGGGAATGAATTGTGACAGCTCTGACACTCAGATGGTGCCCCTCCAAGTGACGTCACCCGCTCAGCCAGTCCCTATTCTCCACAGTGTATATTAGTTTTCCTCCTTGTCTCAAGCTGTCACTCTAGGTTCATTTCACTGCAGTTGCCAAGCTATTGTAACAGGGAAAAAGGAAACTATCACAGTGAAGTCAGCATGACAGTCTAAGTCCAGTAATCAATTAAAGGATTTTTTATTTTTTAAATCACCTCCTCCACTTCCCTTTCCAGAACGCACAAAAAAACCCCCACAAAAACCCAAAGAAACCTTGTAACTTTCAAGCCATTTGAAACAGGCTTACACATATAAGATTTAGCATTTTGAGCAATGTATTAATACTTATTACTACTGAAAATCCACTTAGTCTGGCAAGGTCTACTCTCTTTTTTTATTTTTAAGTTAAAGGGGACAAATCGCTCAAATGGGAGTGTGGAGACCTCTGCCAGCTACAGTCCCGTTTGCTTGGAGCATTCTTCCATTAACTCAAGGGTCAGAGGTGACACTGTGTCTTCCCTAGGTCAAGATCCATCCATAGAGTCTGCTGTGCTCACTCACACAAAACTCCAGCCTGGCTTTGTAACTCCTAAGACCAAACCTGAACTAGCCTCAGCAGTAATTAGAGTAGTATCATCAGTAACAGTACAAATCTCTCCAGCTAGCTGCGCAATGCAAGAACTAACTCAGCTTTCAAAAAGAGACAGAGTACAGCAATGCTGCAGCCAAGCCACAGACTCTCATAACACGTGGTGCAGGGGCAGCAGTGGGAACTTGTGAATCGAGCCACACATAAGGATTTCTTAACCTTCAAAGTACAGCTGCTTCATAAGTGCCAACCAAACACCGTGAAGAAGCATGCACAAGGCAAAGGCAGCAGTCAAATGTGTTTGAAAATGACATTCAGCAGTTTATAAAAATGGGAGAAAATATTTGCCTCAGCAATATATATAAAGACAGAAATCTTCTGCAACAGCGTTAGTGTCAGTGCACAATCAATCTACAAAGAGCATCTTAGCACTCCTAATTTGTACGTACACATTTCTACTACTTATTTTTTGTATTATCTTTAAGACTTGATACAATTCACGTTTTCCACTGAGTTTCATAGAGTCTCCTGACATCTCAGCAATAAGCAACTATTCAACTGGTAGTCCTGAACTATGCCTATTCCCAGCATCCTGCTCTGCAGCATGCACACATCTGTGAATCCACATCTTTAGAGTGTATATTTCTGAGGAATAGGTACAGGTCTCCTGCTGTACCTGAGGCCTCATGTAATCAAAACAGATAATAAGTATACCAGGATTATCAGTGTTTTACACATGACATATGACAATATATCTGAAACAGAGTATAAAGCAAATAAACACACGCCTGTTGCATCAACAACTAGCAAGTTGGCCACTTTTGAAGGAAATGGGTGACAAACTGGAAAAATATACTTGTATCCTCCTATGAATATTAAATGTGGCTTTTTCCTGTTCAGTATTCTATTGCTGCTTAACTTGAATGAACTGAGTTCAATCAAAGGAAGCTGCAAAGGGTTTCTTAAAGAACTGGGCAAGAAAGATGAAAGAATGGCCCAGATAAGGAACATCCCTCCAAACACTGGCATGGGGTTTATAGCTAGAAAGAGGGACTCCTTGTGTCTAAACCTGAGAAAAGGGAGATCAGAAAGCACTGATCTGTTAAAAGATACTATCCTACAGACAGGAAAGGGTTTTGGGGTAAGGTAGAAAAGGCTGTCCTGGCTAAGAAAAAGCTGTCAGCCTGGAAAATTCAGAAGCAGTCAGAATAGCCTGTAAAGAAAAGCAAGTTGTTCCTTCTGGCTCAGATGAGAAGAACAAGGTGGTGCTGAATGAACTGTGGATAAACAGGGAAACTTTGGTATGTGGATGTGGATGTAGACCCCCTGCTTTTTACTTTGGTATGCTGGAAAGTTGCTTGGGGGTCATTTTAATGAGAGCTACTGTTCCAGGCTTCAAAAGATAAAGGAGGGCCCATGCCTGGACCTGCAAGAGTAGTCACTGGTTGGTACTCACAGAACTACAACATAAGGCCCCACCTGAGAACTGGTGGATTAGCAGATTCCACTCCCAGAGACTGACCAAGGGGAAGAGAGAAGAGAGACACATGGTATTTAGTAGGTCTCAAGACATGGCAGCAGCTGTTAAAGAATAATGAAAGGCATGGATTGAAAATAACATTCAAAACCATGTTTCTGGAAAAAAGTACTATTGTTCTCAGTTTCTTGTGAGAAAAAAAACATTAAAGCTAATATTTATTTACAAGACATTCTGATCACTGAGTATGGATGTACTGTCTGTGTCTCATCCATTGATACTGTATTGACTTTTTCACTCCTGTCCTCAGTAGTATATTTCCACTGACTTCAATTTGGGCAGAAGTCTTTACATAGTCACAAGTTGTTATTATATTGGAGAGGACAAAATCACAAAAGGGGAAATATATAGTGTCGTTACAAAAATAAACCTAAAAATATTCTTTTTTATACTGCAGCTAGTAGGCTGCTCAATTAGAAGTTGTGTCAGATCTCTTAGCATTGATTGCAAATAGCTTGTCAATTTTACTGATATGAAATACTAAAGCGAATGCCATTCACCAGTGGTGCAATAGGCAAACTGGCCTCATGGCAGCCATGTGAATATGCTCATGCACATACACAGAGTCAAAATCTGGTTGAATCTGAGGAAGTGCAGTTCAGCAAAGTACATGCAAATTCTCAGGTGTGTAATTCAATCTTTGTGCCTCCTTTTATTTATGGTATATGCACAGGTGTTTGTGGCCACATCCTTAAGCAAATGTAAGCTCAATGTAAAAGGATCTTAAAATGAGTGTAAATGTGAAGAAGTCTGTTAACTGTTGACTGAATGATTAAAGGACATTTATTGGGCCAGCACCTGTATGCACAAGGATCTGGACACAGATTCATTCTCACATTTTAAGGAAAGAAAAAAAAAGAAAAAAGAAAGGAAAACTCATGACATGAATTAAGAAACCTATAATGCTGTACTAACAGAGTTAGAGGCAGTTTATAGTTACAGAGAACAGTTTACAGCCAAAGTGGTTTATGGCAAATTGATACAAAATTTTTTTAAAAGGTGGTTGAGAAATTCCTCCAATTTACAATGAAAATCAAACAAGTCATTTCACAAATACTCGATAACCAGGCAGTAGTTTGCTCACAGCTGAATAATTTGATCAAGTCTACACTCACAATACTGTAACCATCTTTGCATCCTTGCTGTGCTCTGTGATGAGCCCTTGAATCAGCTTGAGTTTTGAGGAGAACTTGCCTCAGCTTGTTATTGAAGTCGACATCCCAAAAAGCACCAGAAGTGTGCCCCTGGAAGGAGCAAGTTCCCCAGCCTAGGACGTGAGAAGGCCAGGACTCAACCATATCAGCTAAGAGGACTAAAAGCAACCTCCTTCCCAAAGGGGGAGTATCCGTGTATGCCATAGCCTTGTGATATCTGGCGTTTCCTTCAGGCTTGGGCTCAGACCAGGAACTTATCAGCTGCAAACTCTACAGAGTCCCCTTTGGGCAGCAAAAGTTGTTTTTGTCAGGCTCTGAGGACTGCCTGGATGTTTGCTCCTTGCCTTTCTCAGCAGTCTCCCCTGCTGATCAAGTCCCGCTTGCTGGGTTTTCCTCCCAGCTTATCCCCTCATTACAGAAGCCTCTTTCCCCAGGAAGAGCCAGCTGCCCTCCAGGGATGCACATCCGCTCCCCAGCCAGGAAATCCCCTGCCCGCTGCAGCAGTCAGGACAGGACAGGACAGAGGTGGTGGCTTCCTCACTGCTGCACAGACGTCCTCTTCCAGTAGAATCAAAATGTAATGACATACAGCAGACAAAAAGGATGTCAAGTGCTTCATATTTCTAAAAAATGTCATCTTTAATGGTTATAAGACTAATGATTATTGCCCTAAAGCCAAGAACAGAGAAATCTAAGGGCAAATCGGAATCAGAAGCAATTACATTGAAATCAGTGGAGATATTCCAGACCAGAAAAGTAACTTGCTTTCCTGTCACAGGAGTTAGAAGGATTTCAGAAAAAATTAATTTAAGAGGAGATTCTTGCATTGCTTTTTCTTTACTTAACTAAAGTCTGCTGTACAAGATGGTACCTTCTTCTCTACGTTATTTGTACTCTTATCTACATGGTTACATTTTAATTCTTTATTCTGTACCTAATTATGTAGATTAAACTCTTCAATTACAATCAGGCATTGTACCCACTTCTAAGGCCAATATTCTGAGATTTTATATTAGCATATTTGTCCAGGTTTACTTGGGAAAATTACCTGAATTGGTATACTTGGCATTTTAAAGGATAAATAGGGTGATGTTTAGAATACTTTTTATGAAACTTCACTGGTTGAAATATTTATTGTTATATATACTTAGGAAAGGCAAGTCTCCTGGGAAGCAAAGCAGTTGTTGCACTGAGAAAATCCATAGTTATGGGAATTATATAAAACTCCACAAAGGGAAAGAGCGCGAGTTAGAGCCCCACTATATGTCTACCTCTTGTACAAACATTATTCTAAAATGCTTTCCATTACTTATTTTACACATCTAGAGCCTAACTTGTAGAAGCAGGCACAAATCCACTGAAGTAAATGACTGTGGATCCACTTACAACAGTGAATTTGGCCCTTACATATACAGTTTTACTTGTCCTGTAAGCTAAAAATACCTTTATATTTCAAGACTACCCTTTATTTAAGTTTACATCCCCTAGGACCAACACGTAGCAAAGCAGCAAACAGGCTGGAGGGGGTTTAGTGAACAGAGAACTCACAAAATGTGATCACAATGTGCTTTACAGCATGAGTAAATCCCAAGGGATCTCCCACGTACAATTCCTAAGCACTGAGAAGAGTTAAAGTTGTCAGTCTAACCTATGGAAATGTGAGTTTTGAGCACTGATAAATTGGGACTGCCAATAATAAACCCACTTTATAATGCCAGTGATTTTCTTTAAGAAAAACAACAAAAAAAATCTTTTTCTAAGTTTCATACACAGTAATTACTACTTATCCATTCTTGCTCTCCACGCACCCAAATTGCTTGGAATAAGTTGTCAAAGTAAATTGGCTATTCTTTCAACATTGGTAAATTATTCTTCTATTGTGGACTCCTAGCTTGATAATTTAGGATACGATAATTTTCATTTACTTAGTGTCTTCGACAATTTTGGAACAAACTACTAAGCCATTTCTTTTAGAAACCTATTAGGTAATTATTATCATAAGGAGAATTAGTCTAGTTAGATTTAAGAGGAAAGAATTGACGGTCATAAAATGGAGGTCACGATGAAAGAAACTATGAAGTAAGATTACTGGGATGTGAAAAATACCCAAGTCATAATACATATAGCCCATACACAAACTTGATTGTATTCTCACTTCTCTGTAGATCAGCAGCATTTCCTCTGAAAACAGTATCATTATGCTAGTGGAAAGAAATCATAATTATACTAACAGGATGGTGCTATCAAGAGGACAAGGTCTCCTTCTATTGGCCTGTCACAAGCTGCTTATTCTTCTTGGCTCAGGTGTTTCTGGATTTGCCAAAGCTCTTAGTGGCCACCTTCACAATGAAGCCCCTGTGCATGGGAACCCCCTGTAGTCACTATGGTCCTCTGATCTATGTCTCATTCGCCAAACTCATGCAAGTACTAAACACCTATATCCTTCCAGTGGAGCCTATTCACAATTAGCTATATTGATATACAATTCCTGTGTCTTTAGGCATTACCTTTACAGAAAAGTTAATGTGGCTCTAAATATGCAGTAAAGACTGGATAAACCTTTATTATTAACAGCTTTCCCTCACTATACTCACTGTTTTCTCCAGTTTGATCAATATTTCCACCTTTCTGCAAAGGAGAATCCATGCCTATGTAGCATCCTCTGTAATATCTAGAAATAGCAGCAAAGAGAAAGCAGTTATCAAAACTGTAAAGCAGATTCATGAACACAGGAGGGGTAAAAGAGGGACCAAAACAAAACAAAAACAAAAAAGAAGGGATGGTGGGGAAGAAAAGATAGCTTACTGTAAGGAAAAACTACCTTAGCAATATGAATAATAAATAAGATCAGTCTCTTCCTTGAAAGGAATATAATTATTTTTAAAACCAGAAAAGCTCTTGACAGTGCACCTGCTCCCATATACATCTTGTGTGAGGTTAGTGAGTCCTTTCTCTATGAAGCATCCTGGCTTCAGGCCTTAATATGTTGGAATATGCAGTCACCCCGCAGTTTATATATCCCAGGTGCCACGTCCATACTAACTGAGAACATTTCTTATACTGCCTTAACACTGCAGCCGCACACAATCAGGTAGGAAATGCACCTGCACCTATTTCTGTGCCTAGGACTGACATCATGCATGCTTTCTTCTGCCGGCAGCTTTGACTGAAATTTTCACTAAGATGTACCAACTTAACACTTGAATGAATTTGGTAGCAAAGATTAGTTGGTTAACTGCAGCAATTGCAAAGTATTTTTGGAAATTAAAAAAAAAACCAACCCAGCATGGGGAGGTTTGATAGCAGGAGAGGTGGCTCGAAGTGCTGAGGATTTAAAAACATGGTACCTCACTAAGAAGGAGGAACCAAGTAAATGTTACTCATGATGAAGCAGAGGTCATGACCTTGAAATATAAGCAAATTAATATTTTGGCAAAATAATTTTTCCTATAAGACTAAAACATAGTCTGTAAATGTTTGCACAGGACAGCATACACATAGTATATCCAGCCTCACAAGACTTTTTGTGGCCTTTGTTAGGTTTCTGATAATGATACTGAGGCCTGATCTTTGCTTATAAAAGGATAGCGTCTGCTTAAATCACCTGATACATAATACATCAAACAGAAATAAACCCTCTGTTTTGGCTCATTCGCTGGGATTAAGATTAAAAAGGTAGACAAACATTTTTATCTGTGAAACCAAAGTAATAGTGAAGCAAAAATTACTACAAAGCTGGGAAAAAATGAATTATCTTTTTAATAGATGCCTTTGCTATTTATTTTCTTTGTCAAAATAGTAGTCTTAAATCTGAAAGTGAATACAGACACCTTCTGAGTTTTGAAGAAAGCAGGGGCAGAGGCAAATCTCTGGCTGTATTTCTCTGAACAAAGCCGTTACGATATTTTTCTTAACATGGGAACCACAACAGGTTTAACTGATGGTTAAAATATAGCTTCACATAACTTTGCTGAAATTAAGCACAAATGGCGCAGTTTTGAAAATGAATGGAGTGCAAGAAACATTAGTCAGCAGAAGCCCATAGCAAAACTTGCTTTGATTTTAGGTAAGCTGGACCTCGCTGAAACACTTGCTCAAGAAGTTCATCTATGAATTATTTCATTCAGCCAGAAGAGAAAATGCAGTGTGGGCACTGCCTTTGCTTCCCTTATTGCCCTGTGGCTTTACTCAGGTGCCCAGGAGAAGGCAGCCCGCTGCCCTGCACTGCAAAACGGGCACTCCTCAGACCCGTTCCACAAGCACCTTGGGAAGAAACCACCCTGGGACAACAGGATGCCTGCCTGGTGACTGAAGGCAGCATCCCTGTATTTGTGGTGATGTGAAGGGCAAAACCATGGAGGGTCACGTAGGCTTTCTGGCCCCGGTGCTTGGGCTCCTGTGATGTGGGTTGATGGTGAGGCCCTGTCAAGAGGCTTGGGCTGCACTTCCCCCAGTGCAGGGTGGAAGGCGCAAGCCTGGCCTCCCTGCAAGCCGTGTGACAAACACAATTAAATGCCTTGTCAGGTCCCTCTGCCTCACAGGGAATAACAATACTGATTACAGAGAAACATTTCAGCATTCCCCTTTATTCTCTCGTTTGATCTTAGTAGGAATGACTGATAAAACTGATGCATGGTATCATTTTTGATAAAATACATACTGCCTGTGGAATAATGCTGTCCTGGCTGAGGCTCACTTTTGAAAGCTCTTATCCTTTTTTATTTTCCAGCTTTTCAAAACTTTTTTTTTTTCCTATTTGTCAGTTCAATTGTGTTAGAAGCTTATCCAGATGCCTCTATACTTGGAATAGAAAAAAAATTTACTTTGTTAAGATGTTAGGCAGCACTGAACGTAGTTATCATTATTGTGGCCTTTATATCTACATTACAATTTTGTCACAAGCTCAATGTAATATCTAGAAATTCCCTTAAAATAAAAACTAGTGAGTGTGTTATGAAATTACAGCCAGGACAGATGGCCAGATCCTGTCATTGGAAATAAAAGTAATGTTATAAGTGTATAACTCCATTGGGGAAATTGAGTACCATAATAAAGTAGACTTCCACTTTCTGCAATGAAATTCAATGACTGTTGAGGAGTTTAGGGTTTAGAAAATTGAAAAATGAAACCTTTGGTTTTCCGCTGCTGTTTGATGATGTGTAGCAAGTCCCTTTATGGACTGAGGCTAACATCCAAATAGTAACAAGCTTGCAGTGAATAGAGCCCACAGAGGATCAGCTACTAAATCTTGCAATAAAAGCTGTGTGATTTACAGTAAATTCCAGAGGGCTGACAGCACCACAGCTGAGGGCATAAACACTCCTTTCATGGCTGAAGCTTCAGTCAGCTCTGTCTGCTGTGAAGTACAATCGAGCAGTGAGGCATGCTGCTTACCAGCAATGACTTTGATAAATAACTAGGAAGTCCCACTGTTGGCTTAAAACTAGAAGTTGTTCAGTTGCAATTCTGCATTTGTCCTGCTTTAATGGGTATGGAAGTGGCTTTAGCTGTAATCTGTCAGTGATTGATTAGGCCTTCCTGGATCCCTTCCCCGCTCTGCTCCCAGTTCCCTGCTCTCTACAGTTAAAACAAAATTGGTACATATCTGACTGCCCTCTTATGAGGAAAGTAAACACTCTTAATTGTGCTCAAGTGAGTGTAAGTTAAATGCCTACAACTGATAAATTGTTGACAGACAACATGTCTTAACAATGGGGTACCTAAACACGCAGGTGCTCGTGACACTTCTGCTCACATTTGGTTATGCTGAGGTTTGAAAGCCTAATCAGTGTAATTAATGTCTTTTATGAATAGGTACAAGAGCCACGGCTAGAGCGGAACCTTGGTTTCCTAATCGCAGAAGTATGGAGCTCTTAAGCCTAACGCAGGATCATTCATTAACACACTGTGTAAATTGGACATAATGTTAAATACGTACACAAATGCCACAAAGCTAGTCAGAAAACGAGCGTAGCATAACTAGAAGAAACTCCAATAAGTGTTGAAATATTTGGTCTTTTATTTTATATTCAGATGCAGCTGGGTAAAATGCAATGTATAAACCATCTGCTCTGATTTGGCAAGGCAGGGGAGTATTTTGCTTACAGTAAAGATTCAGAACAGTTATTTTCAGTTGGAAAGGGAAAAAAAAAAAAACCAAAAAGAAACCCCAAATCAAAGCAATACTACGTCTAGAAAAAGCTATCAGAAATAGAAAGGCAGTATGAGAAAGTCTTTTTACCTGATCATAACAATATAAAACATGTAAAAAAAATTAACAGGTATCATCTGACTTACATAAAAGCTTGACTGGACAGTGAACAAGATTCCCAATGCATATTGATAAAATATTATTTTGAGATTGTGTGAGCATAGACCTGACAAGGAGGAGAATAGTTCTTGTGTTCTATATGCTGTTTTCCCGTAGTTTTATAACTGAGTTACTACTAGCAAATAGCGGTATATAACATGACACAGAGCTGCTCTATGATGCTTAAGAACTGTAAAGGTAAACATTGTGTGTGCATAGCCTTAAATTAGAGCAAACTTGATTCTGCATTTGTGGTTCTGCCACAACCACCTCTACAATTACTGGGAACAAGGGAAAAGGGTTGTATGGACTCACCCTTCCTCTGAAGCAGAATATTTTGCTTTTAACAGAAAGAATGTATCAAATCCACAGTCTCGTGTTACTTCAGGTTTTCCTACCACTAGAATTATTGAGAATTTAATTTATTTGGTTTGGGTTTTTTCAAATCCATGTGGTTACTTATATATGCCACCATGTTTATTTTCCAAAGGTCAGTGTAGGAGAGGGCTCTCAGTTTTTGACACAGAGGCTTGGTGCAAATGCCTGCGCAAAGTGAGCAGAGACATACATCTGATTTACAGGTTGCTCAATATGGAAGAGAGCAGTGGCTGGGAAGAGAGTGATCTCCTTATGTAACTTTTTGGGGGCATTTTGCTGCATTCACTTGTAATGTATACTGAGTATATTTCTCGAGTTTTCGTTGACTGAATCACTACACTCTCAAAGAAAGTAATGTCACCAAAAGAAAACATCTTCTAGAAGCACAGTATGACTTGATTTTAACAAGAAAATTTTCAATCCGTTTTTAAAAAGCAATTAAGTATAATTTTTCATTTCTGACACTGTCCACTTCTCATTGCCTGACCTACATGCATTGAATTGTTCCAAAAGCATTATAAGGGCAATTATTGTTGCCTTGAACTTCTCTTTCAGTGTTACAGTAACAAGAAATAAGACATGGGAAAAGGTAGTGTTTGATTATCTTGAACATTTGTGAAAAAGGATTTTTACTCCCCTAAGGATTTAGGAAGTAGCCTACCCATAAGTATACAATCAAGGAGAGATTTGCATACCTGAGAAACAGCAGTTCAAGCAGGAGAATGTGAGGTCAATTAGGAGTAACTAGTTAAGAAATTCAATTGGTGGCTATTTTCCCCATGCTTTTTTATACTTGTGATTTAATACCAGTTGATCTGAACTGCCATTAGTAGCTGTTGAGAGAATCATAAGCTTAGGTCAAATTCACATATTAGACTGTGAAGCACAGTTATACTCCTGTAAGGTAAGTATTCTACATTTCTTTAAAAGGGACAGAGGTCTTTTTTCCCATTTAGAATGTCAGTCCCATAATAATTGCTTATTATATCAAAGTTCTAGTAATACTTATAGCATGTTTTTTAGCTATATCGCAAGTGCTTTAAAAGCTAATAAAGTTACAGCAGAGGTGTGAGGCTTCTGAGTTGTAATGAATTCTTGTAAAATCATTTCAGGATTCTGTCCAGAGGAAGAGGCACTGTGGAGAGGATATGGATCTCTGAAGCTCTGCCCACTGGTTCAGCAAAAACTCACTGGTTTGCAGAATCCAATTTTCCCATGGTTGCAGATTCTACGTTAGACACAGAAAGCTTATTTACATGAAACTGCTCACTCCTTACTTTATGTGCTCTGTCACCTCTGTGTCTCTCATCCCAGTCCAGCAAAGCCAATTTTACAAACTTGCTCTGCCAATAATCATACATATTCAGTTGTTACTGATTAATGCTAAACCCTGAATTTTATTTTAAACCAGGTGGTATGCAAAATTTGTTCATGTCTTGTCTTAGAACGAAAGCTATGCATGTGAAGCAGTTATTTTTGTTTGTTTTATTTTAAATACCACCATTCAGAAAAGTAAAGTATAATAGTGTAGCAAACACCATTTAATAGTGACACGTTTCATTTGGACAGCCACTTAATTGAGGTATCTTCCAGAGAAACTGTTCCGCCTACCAACTGTAAATGGCAATGACTACTGTTTAATCAGAACTATTTTAGCATAAATTTTGCTTAATAGGGAAACACTTGCGTGGTGACAAATACTCAAATAGTGTTTAACCAAGTGTTAAATAGTTATAAAATTCTAGACTTTCCCTTTTAATTTTAATAGTGAAGTGCCAGAGAAAGATTAGAGGGAAAAAACACAAGTTGAAATGCTGTAAATATCTAGTCTTTTTCTTTGGTTTCATTTTTTGTTCTTGTTAGGCAGAGTATTTTGTCATTTTAAAGCTTTTTCAACTATTTTTAAGACTTCATCTCTTAACTGGGACAAATGATAAGGAAGACAAAACATCTATATGTAATCTAATTTACAGATTTCTGCTGTCAACCTAAATAATAATCCAAATAATAATAATGTGATAACATGTATGTGCCTTGCCAAAAGGCATCCTGAGTCCCCACCACAACTGCCCCCAGGAAAAGAAGGCAAAATTCAGTCCTAACACCTGTAGCCAGAGATCACCTGCTCATCCAAGAAGGTGAGCTGCACATATGAAAAGATCACCCAGAAAAACTCGCCTGAATATATTCAATAAACTTACCTAAAATAACTATGCCTGTAGTAAAAAAAAAAAAGCATTGATAAAAATGGAAACAACCATTTTAAGGTTCTTTCAGAAGGACCGTACGTATGTACTCAGGAAATTATAATAGGTAGAAGTGTTTCATACTAACAAACCCTTAATGAAGAGACCTTACTCCCACCAGCCAGTGTGTGATCTCTCAGAACGTATGTAAAGATGGCAAGAAGTATCTTCTGTGATCATTTACTGTTTCAGGGGACATGTCATCAGGCAGTCCCTTGGGAGTATTGCTGCTATTAATAATTATAGCTTAAGGATCCAATCCTATAAAGGACTAAGCACCTCAGTGAGAAGTCAAGAGGCACAAAGAACTATTGAAAGGCTGAGCACCATCCTGGATCAGGCCCTTCAGTACTTGTAGTAAGCACTTGAATCACTCTCATGGTACAATGAGCAGCCAGTGCAATGCAGGTAAATCATAGCACATGTAAAAGGTTTTCTTGAATAAATGGTTGCACTAATAATATTCCATTTAAATTAGCAAAAAAACATATTGAAACATGTCACAGAAAATGTGGCAGGGTAATCTCCAGAACATACAACAGCTGATGAGTTAACTGGGTATTATGAAGATGGGTGACTATAACCCAAATATAGAGGTATCCATTCCAATAGGCTGTATGACAAGTAGTCTATTGTTTCATTAATTTCTACTTTTAAAAGTTAATTTCTTCACTTTTTAGTGTTAGTCATGTATTATGAGAATTAACATAAAGGTGATGATAACGCATGATCTTTATATGCCATCTTATTAAAATGAAGCTATTTTTAATACTTTTAAGAGGCCTATCAGAAAACACAATTTATATCCTCAAAGTATATTTTGTCAGTTTCAAGTATAATTTTTGCATTCATATTCTTTTATGAATTTTAATGGAGACACTTAAATTGTAATTATTCCTCTCAGCTCAAATGCAGGTAACAAATGGAATTCAATCAGTGTTTGCGCATAATGACCATCATTAAGAGAGAAATAATAATGACATTCTCTCTGCATTAAACTTGCAGACTCTTTACACAATGATCTGAATCCCATTATTGATCTCCATGGAGATATGCAATTGTCACCTATTCTGCATAATATCTGAATGTTAAATACATTTGTTTGGAACAAATATTTTAATGAATACAGTCAGTTCCACTTAATTAACTATATCTGATAACTGAATATTTTTGCTTAATAATTGAACATGGAACATCAAAATTGTCCTATTTTTTAATCAAATGCACTTGAGATTAGACACATTCATTTAAATGTTTGTAAAATGTACATTTAATTTAAAATTTCCATGAGATTTCTTTAAAGAATACATATTAAGATACTAGCAAAGTATTTAGAAATCACTTTTTTTTCCCCCTTTGTTTTTAATAAACCTTGCAGAAGCTTCAGACTGAAAGCATTTTCCTTCTGAAACATAATTCCTTTTGTGGAAAGATATCTCACAATGGGTTTGCTACCAAAAGGTTGCTCATGAAGGTCTGAATACTGGCACTGAGGTCCTTTAATGTCTTGTGAGAAACAAGCATTGAATTGCTTGATTCAAGAACACAATTCAAGGCTACAATTATCCAGATTTTGTATACTTAGATAAAAATGAAGAGCTAAGAAAGTTCTTTTTATGTGTTTCAGACCTACCAGTGTTGAAAAAGACAACTACAGCCATTTTTGCTCAGGTCAGAATTCTGAAATAAAAAACCCCCACCCTTAAATGTAAAACAAAGAACTAAAGTTCTCATACAATTGTTATTTTACATTAATAAAAACATCTTATTGATTCTAAATGTAAAAGTTGTGGGGTTTAGCAGCAATATTATTCAGCAATAAAGATTGCTGAATCCAACCTTGTCTGAATAAATAAGGCACCTGAAACTAAAGAGAGCAATCACAATTTGCAGTTGGAGGACCTATCTTTGGAAACAGCCATCTTGTTAAAAAAGAGCAGTTTTGGTGGCACTGGCGATGGGAGAGGCTAGTAAAAGATGCCTTCGAGGAAAGTACAAGAAATCCCAGAGTGGGTAATTAAAAAAATTGGCCATAGGGGAAGTTTCTTCCCATTCTCAGTAGCTGGCTAATACTGTGAAACATGAAGAGCTGTATACTTTATTTAAAGAAACACTGAAACTGTAGTTTTTTCATTATCCATGTAAATGCCTATTTTTTTCTTAGGATCCTGCTGAGCTCTTGGCTTCAGTGATGTTATGATGGTTTAAATCCAGTCAGCAACTACGTCCAACAGAGCTGCTCACTCAATCTCCCCCTCAGCGGGATGGGGGAGTGAATTGGAAGGGTAAAAGTGAGAAAAATCATGGGTTGTGATAAAGACAGTTTAATAGGTAAAGCAAAAGCCATGCACACAAGCAAAGCAAAAGGAGGAATTCATTCATCACTTCCCGTGGTCAGGCAGGTGTTCAGACATCCCCAGGAAAGCAGGGCTTTATCACGCATAACAGTTACTTGGGAAGACAAATGCCATCGCTCTGAATGCCCTCCTTTCTTTTTCTTCCCCCAGCTTTATATGCTGAGCATGATATCATATGGTATGGGATATCCCTTTGGTTAGTTGGGGTAAGTTGTCCCAGCTGTGTCCCCTCCCAACTTCTCATGCACCCCCAGCCTGCTCGCTGGTGGGGTGGTGTGAGGAGCAAACAAGGCCCGGACTCTGTGTAAGCACTGCTCAGCAGTAACTAAAACATCCCTGCATTTTCAATGTTGTTTCCAGCACAAATCCAAAACATACTGCCACAATAGCTACCATGAAGAGAATTAACTACCCCGGCCAAAACCAGCATAGATGTCTTCTGGCAATGTATTTTGCCATATCTCTATGTTTTTAAAAAATGCTCATTTACTAGGAGAAAGGACAAAGAGATTTGCATTCTCTATATCATTCGTGTTTTTATTTATCATAATCCGTTGTATGTGCCTCCTCTTCAGAGCTCAGGGTTTCAGAATCCTCAGCCTTTCCATGTTTCTATTTCTGTTTTGAGGCCACTTAGAGGGATGTGAAAAATCTTACTTTCAAATCCAAGTCCCAAACTAAATTCCATGTGCATGATATTCCATGGACGGATGCAGAAATTGGACGCTATGCTACATCTTGTTTGATTAGATTAGGTAAGTGGCCACTGTGTGCCTCAGTTCTTGCTCAGCTTCAAATTTAATTGGCAAAATGTCATAACTTTATTTTCAACCTACTAGCCTAAATCAGTTCATGCTGAAATCAACCGTAACACTTTCACTAGTATCAGGCAGGGTGCAGCTTGATTAATACTGAGCACTTTTTAAATACTCAGATGCATTACATTCACTATGGCCATGGCACAATGCAGGAGGAACAAACACCAGAGCTGGAAGAGCTTAATGAAAGCCTGTTTTCCAGCCCCCTAGGATTCCTTTTTAGAGATGAAGGAAAACAGTTTCCAGACATCCTGAAGGTCAACTTTCTGGAAGACCAGCGTAAATGCTTCCAACATAGATTTAACTGAGGAATATGCTACCTTTTTATTTAAAGCTCAGCTTGTATTCCTATCAAAATCAGTCAATATACATGCACCAGTTTCATGCAGTTAGAATAAGCACTAAAGCAATAACGTTTCTAGTTCATGTCTAAGTCACCCACCCACTCAGTATGCCGTTTAAAGACTAAATGGAATTTACCTATCGGTTTCTCTTCACATCTCCCATAAAGAGATAGTAGACATACAGTTAAATTAGAAAAGACAAAAGCATAACCTTTAAAATGAGAATATTTTTGGCTGGGAAAAATACGTTTTAAAAAGCTAAAGCATCTTTAAAGGTAATGGAAGAACCAGAAGCAGTATGCTTGTGTGTTTTATGCTACCTCCCTCCTTCTCTTTCAAAATGAACAATCAATTAAAGTGAAATATTTTAGCAAGCACTATATACAGGATACTGGAAGATCAGGTATAGAATAAAAGATTGTGAGACACTGGGAGAAGTACAGGGAAAAATATTAAAGAAGGCAAAACTAGAAAACCAATTTTCAAATCATCACCAGAAAAAAAGACATTTAGCAGAATATTCTAGCTTAATCCTATGCAGAATACTATTTGATCCATGTTGTTGAAAAAATTGCTTGAATAGCTGTAAAATATACCAATGCACTTGCTAAGGACTATTTAATCAGGATCCATGTACACCACCATCTGCAGCCTGGGTGGTACTGGCAGTATTTGTATATCTCTGTATTTGATCATTCCCTTTACATTATACAGAATGCATGACAACCCATGGATGGATGCAGAATGTGTTTACTATACCACAACTTGATCATTATCTTGGGTGAATGGCCAAAGTTTGTCCCAGTACTTGCTTATTATTATAGGGGCTGCATACCAGTAATCGATCATTCTTACTATACTGTACAAGAGCTCTTAGGGTGCATGGAGGGGGAATATATTCTGTATGTAGATTTTACACTTATTTTGTTTTGGACAGTGAAGTATACAGAGAGTGAATTACAAAATGTTTGTGTCCTCGCTATTGTGTGCCAGACAAAGGAACTGTTGTTTTGAGATACAAAAATAAAACACAACATCCCAGAAGACTGAACTATGACATGGCAAAAGAATAAATGCTTGGGAGAAAGAATGATAATATCGTTCAAGGAATATCAGTAGTGTAGAAAAAGGTAAAAAAATATTGACACACAAGTTTTTTAAAAATGCAGAAATAGAAAGGAAAAGAGTGTTACTGCTATGGCTAGAAGCACACAAAAAATTCATAGAACAAAACAAAGATTAGGGTGGATGCCAAGGTGGCTGGGTAGTTTTACATCAGAGGCAAAAAGCAAGTCTATTAGATATGCCACTTGTGGCATATCTGTCTGTCTATCTATCTACCTATCCATCTACCTATCTATTTATCAAACCAGGTTTCAATTCCTAAGCTCTGCTCAGCATCTCTGATCTTCTCTAGGTAAGCCATGGGGTGAATAGTAGTCTCACTGTTGATGACTGTTCCAAACAAAAATATATTTACCATATTGAATTTTTAATAGAATGAGTAGAAGAGACTGCCATAGGCAATAAGGAGGTTGGGTGTAATCCTAGTAGTTTAGTTTGTGTTGTTACACACGAGGTAAAATGCATGATTTCCAATTGGCATAGTTAAAAAAAAAAATAAACACAGTAAAAAAATTATTATTAGTCAGAGATAACGCTGTTGTATCTTGCTACTCATTTGTTCTAGATCAGGTGCTACCATTTATACAGAAAGGGAAAGAAAGAAGCCAAGAAACTTTATATACTTTATTTGTTCGGTATGTTGTTCTATAGGTGATTTATCCCCATTACCGACTTGGCTATTTTTCAGTCTGTGCATTTATTTGTTTTCAATGTGTAGTGCCAAGACTGGCTAGGATGCCATCTTTACAGCATTACTTTTTAATAGGTAGCAATCCCAGCATCAGTAATATTGCTATATATTTATAGGCAGAACAAAACAAGAATCAAAAATGTAGGGTGACATTCTGCTTGTGCTATTATGCCAAATTGAGGCAGCACACAATGACTAAGAACTTGTCAACTTTTGACTGGCTCTTCATTTGTCATAGCTACTGTAACAGAACAACAAGTCACTCTTTGCTGGGCTAATTTTTTCCCAGGACAGAACTCCTTCATTAGACCTGTAAATATATTGGCCCAAGAAAAGGCCTTACAATAGCACCATACTGCATCGCCTAGGGGAAGTATTGCTGAAAACAACTAAATAGTGAAGTCATTCCATAGTTATCGCTTCTCAAGGCCACATGTTTGTGCAGCTGAAATACAGCTGAGGAAGAGATTCTCTTTTGGACTATCCAAGAGGCCTACAGAAAACACAACTAGGCAGGGTTTTTTAAAAGAGAAGAGAAGCATGTTTAGCTTCTGTACTGAAACTTGAAAACAGAAGATAACTGGTATTTTTAGGAAGATGGAGAGAACCTAAAAACTGGCCTTGGTTAAATCATGCCCTAAAGCTGGTATTACAGATCTCACATGTGGATTGCAAACACACTGCGAACACACTGTAAACACAGGACTAGAAAATGCAGCTCTCAGCCGGAAGAAAGCCATAAAGAACATGTGAATTTTGTATTGTTTTCTAAGTACTTAACAGAGAAATGTGAGTCGCGTTCGTATTGCTGAGCATTAAAGTAGGACATAGAGTGTGGAACCACAGCCATAAATGAAGCACCATATGTAAGAAGTGAGCTTGGAAAGAGACTGGCTTGTGAAAGTCAATGCAGAAAGCTTTTGTGCAAGCAAATGCTCAAAATAAACAATGTACTGTTTCACAGCCAACGGTGTTTTTGTGCTGCTCCATTTAAGCGATTTACATGTCACTGACTGAACTCAAACACTTGTGAGTATGCAGCCAGCAAGCTGTGAGAGCATCTAGAGAAAAAAGAAAGGCAAAGAGAGCATTGCTAGTTTTGTTAGCAATCAGTAAAGATATGTTTGTGTTGTCTTTGGATAGCTATGAATAGAACCATTATTCCCAATTTTTAGCAGTTTTCTAACACTTGATTCAAAATTTCACCAAGGACTTACCCTGTTTATTGCCTGAGTACGCATTTGATAACTTTTGCAGCAAAAGAAGAGTATTGGTGAGGTAGAAAATTAAGTGTCAAAAGAAAAGTTTATAAATTGGACAAAAGCATCCTGTAACTTTTCACTTGCTTATTTACCTTCTAGAAATGTAACCTATAGAAAGTCCTGGCCCCTGCGCTGAAATAAGGCTGAGAATAGTAAGTCAAAGGTTTGGAAGAACCAGACTTGGACCAAGGTTTGGACACTTAAGACTCCAAATGCAAGGCAAGAGCTTAAAACTCAGTTCTGATCTGTACCTAATGTACGTGTTGAACATGAAAGAAAGCTCAGTGCGAAAACTGTTATCCCACAGCCCATATGAAAAGGGTAGAAATGTTTAGAAAAGGAGAAAAAGAAAATGAGGAAGAAGTGGCTAAAATGAAGAGAAATGAAGGGTGGCAAATTTAGTTCTATAATTTAGTGTAGACGTTGTTTACCTGCAATGAAACAGATACAGCGAGGGCAGACATGAAGGAAAAATTGCTGCAAGATGGATGAAGCAAGTACAGGTCCTTTTTTGCAATATTAGCTTAAGGTTCTTGCTAAATTTTTATTTACAAAGGAGCAGAAGCACAACCTGATTAGCTACTGTGTCTCAACCAATGGAAGCAACACTTCAAGATGAGGTGAGGTAACTTGCCAGGGGAGGTATGCTCAGAAAAAGAGAATTTAATTTTCTGGAAAATAGCTTCAAATTGTAACAACAATTCCACAATGACATGATATTATGCTTCCAAAGATTACATGAGCAAGGAAAAAAGCTAAACTCATCAAAAAATCTATTCCATAGGAATTATTTACTCGGCTATAATTAATAAAACAAAAATCCTGCCTTACTATCAGGTCCTTTTGAAACACACCAAGGTTCCCTGATTTGTGTTGATTGTGGATACGCGGCTCCATTCTAAACATTCTACCTCTCCAAACCAAGGTTTCTAATTCTAAAGTGGTGAGAAGGACAGTAAAGGCAAAAAAGTAATGAATAAAAAGGGATCAACTATAAGGACAAGAGCTGGGAAGCTTGTGAAGAATAACCAAGAAAGCATAATATAGTACTAAGTTTGTGAACTTACTGCATCTTGAGGCATTCAGAAACAGCAAGGTTCAAAGCAAACAGAGAGGAGAGAACCCAAACATCAAAGACACACATTGCCAATTCCTTCAGACCCAAGCCTCAGAAAGAGTATTAGCAGCTCCAAAATGCTTGAGCTTCACTATGAGATGGTGCTTTATTATCACATTTCTTCATTCCTGAAACCAAGAGTCAAATAAAAATAATGACTTGGGGGCCTCTTTTCACACCCTCTTGTGAAAGATAAACTGCTGCTGAATCCTTCTCTCTGGGGAAATCTGGCAATTGTTTTCTCTTTAGGTACCAAACTCCCACGAGATACAATGCCAGAAATACTTTAGTTTTAGTCAAGAGTGCGCTTTTGAAGGACATCAGTCGATCATCCTCACTGACTATATTTGCATTGCAAAGTGCACTAACCAGATGTTGTTTCACTGACACCAAATCTGAACATGCCCTACAGGTCCTCAGGCACTGTGCTCCACCTACTAATGGGTGTTCAGTCCTTGTGACCAGACCAGGGCAATTACAAAACAAACAGCCTGAAATGTATAGGGTGGACACTTGAGACCTCAGTCCCACCTGTTTTGCCTGGTAAGCCCATTCCTATTGCATTGCTTTACTTGCTTATGTAGATGGAAGAGTTATAAAATTGCGTAGATGAAGCCCTTAGTGACATGGTTTAGTGGTGGTCTTGGCAGTCCTGGGGTAATGGTTGGACTTGATGATCCTAAAGGTCTTTTCAAATCTAGTTGATTCTGTGATTCTGTGATTCTATGTAGCCAAAGTCTTTTCTGTACTACCAATTCTAGAATCCCTTGGGTTAACCATGTTATATATTACTTTATTCTAACTCTTCCCTGTAGAGAAATTAAAAATGGATGTTTCTTACATGTTCTTTCTTTATTTGTGGTACAATAATTACCTAGGTTTTGTAAAGCCACATCCAATCTGTTCCAATTTCATTCCAAACACTGAATGCATTACAGACTCCCAGAGCTGCCACAGACAGGAAAGAAAAACCCAAACTTCTGTGGCTCTCCATTCAGCCATTAAACCAGCAAAAATCAGATTAGTGAATTTTCTCCATTGTTTAGTGACACTTCCCGTGAGGTTATACTTTGCAAGTATATTCAGTCTGTATGTTCACTCAGCCTACTCACTTCAGCACACAAGTTAAGCTAGCTTGTCCAGTTATCGTATCCTTATATTCATTAAAATATATATACACACACACTGAATGTCTTCTATAACAGGCCTCTTACAAGCACAACTCAAAAGATTAACCTAACATTTCAGGTATTTTACAAATACTTGTATTCTTTTTTAAATCTAAGTTCTAGTGCCAATAAATTTTATCCTCATTTATTTGGCATTTTATTCCATGAAGAACTGGCATATATTCATGACTGTAACATGAACAAATAAAAGCTTACTTGACCATTTATGCATCAAAAAGAGAAGCAGATAACATTATTCATGGGAATATACAGAACAGATGACTGCAAGAAATGATAGTCTGTTATAGCTGTGATCTCTGGACAAAAGAAGCTCAGATTTTTAAGAAAGGTAGCAATCTTCATTAGACCAGCCATCCCAGCTTCGAGAAAGCCCTCTATTTACTTCTTACTTCAAGAAAGCTGAGGGGAAACAGTATATTTAAAGTAGGACTCAACCCCAGTCCTCACAACAGCCAGATTCTCATGGAATCTAGTGAGAGCTCTGCTGGAGTAGTCTGAAGGACCTCTGTGGTTTCCAGAACACAGCAACTGACCTGTGCTAAGTGTTACATAGAGTTTAAAGCAGGATGACTTTGAAGGGCATTTGAAGATTTAAACTTTGCCAATTACACTGGTCATTGCTCATATATCTGTGATACATATTTTTGGGACAAACGTACAGCTTGTAAAATCATTTCGAAGATTACTCTTTTAATGCAAGATAGATACGTGTGACCCAGTGTTAATTATTGACGTCAGTAATATTTTTGTTTCACAATGGGGATCATGTCATTGACATCATAACAGGAGACAGCCAACGATTTTATGATTCCAGATATTTATTTATTTAGTATGGTTTGCAGCAGATAAGCCAATAGATCACAGAAGATGTTGGACATTTGCAGTTCTCATATTTTAGTTGAGTTTTAGGCAATGGTTTAAAATCCCTTCTGTAGCATGACATGTCTGTGGGCTAAATGGGTTCTCGGCATAGTTAAGACTTGTTTATGGTTTACCTAATTCATTATAGCTTCTTCAAGCTGGATAAAGATATAGCTTAAAACATGTAATCTTTCCCCTAATAAGTTCCTTCTTTAGCGTGTTGCCTGACATTGATGTTTAAGACTATTTCACAGTTGTCTATCATTAAGTAGCAAATTCAATGCTCAGGGTATTTTAGGGACTTTTAACAGCTTTCTAGCTCACGGGCAGAAGCAAAGGTAGATATAGAGGTGCTATAAGAATTCAGGATGGTTCAGAAAGCTAAGTTACAAAAATATTCTAATGAATCAACTTCTAATATGCGGCCTAAATTTCCTCTTCCTGTCCTCAGAACATTGCTGCTTATGCCTTGGAGAAGTAACTCCACCGCTACTGAAAAATTGTGAAATTACAAGATCAGAAGAGTAAGCAATTGCTTTTTTCATGTATGAGTAGTATTTTTTAAAATTAAACTTTTAAACCAATCCCTTTCACTGTTTACAGGTCTTTAAAAACAGCTATGTACATTTTAATACACAAATAACACATTCAGACCATCAAACCTCAAATTGAAGGGTTTAATCATCTTTTTCTATAAGGTATAACATGGAGGCTTATTGAAACCTTTTGGAAATATATTTCTATTTGAAACCAGAAAGTTTTCTTATTGTGCTAATTAAAACCCAGAAATCACAGAATCTGATATAATTTTAATCTATTAAATAGTATTTAGAGACAGATCTTCAAAAGGCACACATATTTTTACTCCAAGTTAAGCCAAACAGAAATCAGATTTTAGCAGTTCAGTGTAAAAAAAAAAAAGCCTATGGAACTCCAACTATGAGAACATTAAAAACACAAACAGCTTCACTAAGACAATATTGCAGCCTTGTAAATGTACTGTAAGTGACAGATCAACGTTTTCAAGCAGGGACAAAGTGAATCCATTAGATGAAATACTGTCATCATTACCTATTTTTAGCAGTAATAATAAATACAGTCATTATGATGATGAATAACTAATGAAATGGCAGGCCCAGGAAACAGCACTGCAAAGCTTTCAAGAAATTAGTCAGATCCTGGAATTGTAGGTATTACTAGTCCACGTCTTATTTACCTACTAACTTCAGTAGCACTTTTCAAATGCTGCATATCCTAAAGCTCAATGTAAAAGAAGGTAACAAGATAGAAGAAAAAAACATATTACAGTAGGCATCACACCGGGTTATAATTCAGCATTTAGAACAATTTGTGCTAAAAAAATGGCCACAGACCCTACTGTTTTACAGAACTAAAATGTGTTCCATAATCAAAACCACTTCAAAAAACCACTTCAAATAGTAGAGGGGAGCCTTGCACCATCCATTCTTCCCAGGACTTGCTAAATTTTATTTAGATTTCTAATCAGGCATTAGGTAGATATAAAAAAAAACGATAAATGTGAGATACTTTGCACTGATCAACAAAATGGCATTACTGTGCTTTCATTTACTATGTCAGCACTGTGACTAAAATAATTTAAAATATTATCTTATCCCTAAATCAAAAAATATTTTAATCATTTCCAAATTTTGAGGAATTTTTCAAAAGTCATTACCCAGAAATGGACTATTCTAGAGACAGAGTGCTTGTTTTTTAGCTTTCTATTTTTCTTCAGATAGCAAACATGTCTGAATGTCTGAAAGGTACCAGAATGTTAGCCTCGAAAATAGATACCCTGATTTTTAAGAACAGATGAAGTACAATATCAGGAAAAATCATGTAAATTATCAAAATCCTAGCAATATATTCATCTTTAACCTAGGATTTTATAAAATACCTGTTTTCTATAGATCTGCTTCCAAATCTTTTTTCAACAGGAGCCATTTCATTCTCTAATTATGTTTAAAGGTAATTCCCAGTTCTAGCATCATTCAGTTTCTTCTGGTTTTGTTTGAACAACTAGCTTTATTTACCAGTTGTCTCACTTTCTGAGTGCAAACAATAACAGTTAAAATTCATTAGATAATGAAAGCTTAAAGATGGTCTGATTATTCTACTAAACATAAAAAAGGTATTGCTTTAAGTATTTCTAGAAAAAAATATTTTGAAGTTGAATAACACTACATCAATATCATTTTCTGGTATTTCAGGCAACTAGAATTAATCTTGAGAAATCAATATAATATTTAGAGGTTTTTAAGGTAACATTTTATTCATTATTTCATTATTTATGGATTAATATATAATGGTTCTTTTTTGTTCCTTTTTTTTTTTTTTTTTTTTTTACAGCAGATATCTAGCCCTTAAATGAAAATGCTTTGAGTAGCATGCATTTTGATATGTCAACATATAGTATGAATGGATGCTGTTCTGGAGCTAGTACTGTTATCTAATACAATATATACATTTAGAAAGTTTCGATGATGTAACTGCCTTTTTTCAAACATTAATATTAATGCTAACCTGAATAGCATCTCTCCAAACTTAATTTACTTTTAAACAATCATATAGCATAGGTACCTTCAAGCCTGAACCATGTAAACAAGAAATAATCTCCAGTTTATTTGCCTTTTGCACTTAGGTAATGCTCAGAGAGGTGCGAAGGTGGCTAAATCTGGCCATCTCCCATGACGTGACATTTTCTTTAGTCAGTTAAATGGAATACAGATGCCTTCATCTCACTCTAAAATTAAGGTCAAATAGATTAAGAGAGTAATATGATACCCTTTTGATAGGAAGATCTGTGTTTTCTGGCCCAAACAGAATATTAAAGATATTTTGTGCTATGCAGGTAAAAGAAAGGCACTCAAAAAACTGTTACAGCCAATGGTGGGAAAATCCCTTGACTATGGAAGACGTAATAATGATGGCTGGACTCTGCATAGGACGTCAAGGAGGAAAATAATATGACTGTGGCTGTTATTTTAATGAGAGAGTTTTTTAACTTCTTGGAACTTCTTGGGTCTCTGAAGAATTTTGAATTATTCTAGAGCAGCCAGCCTCAGAATAAACCAGTTTACTAGTCTTGCCCTGTACTGCATTACACACTCCACACATCTAGTACAGGATCTAATTCCACATGTTGGAAAATGACACAAAGCTAGATGGTATGTTCCACAAGCAATACAGTTATGCTGTATTACAATGTTAATACAATGTTAATACAATGTTAATAGGGCAATCATTAAAAAAAAAAGTGTTTTAGCATATTTTTCTTTTAATATCTTCATAACTATGAAAAAAAATAGCCCAGGAATTTATATCAGAATATTAACAAAATAACAGTGCATTTTTCTCAACATTTAGTTAGGTAAGACAAATACATCTAGAAGCTGCATTCAGTCTTGTCTGTTCATAAGAGCAGCATTACGTATTTTGATGGGACACTGAATGAAGCAATCCCAAATTGCTAAATAACTTTCAAAGAAATAGTTGTTTTGTTCCATCAAAGTGTGAATGGAGATAGCTTGAAGAATGTCACAAAGACAGAAAGGGCTAATATAAATCAGAATGAAAATGGACACACAGAGAAAATATTTAAAAGGACAGAATGGAGAGTTCCTATTTGAGTGATTAGTTAGGATTTGGAATCTTTTTCATTATTTCTGTAATAGTTACCTCATTCTTGAATGATAACCGTCTGGGTCTGGTTGAGATTATTTATTCCCCTTTTTACTTGCTACTTCATCTATAGTGAGTGCAAATCTCAAGATGAAAATATCGCAGTATCCACAGGGTTAAAATAAATTATTTATATTCCCCTTTTTTCTTCCCACAGATTACATCTTCCCCGAGGTGAAGTTTCTCAGAAAATTCTAATCTGGGGCTACAGGAGCTTTGTCCCAAGCAAGTACAATCTTTCATATCCTAAACTCATATTGTATTAGGTAGAATGAAATCAATTGGATGTGTAAATTCCTTAAATAATAGCAAATGGAGCAAATTGTATTTCAAAAGGAAAAGAATGGTGAACCTGAAAAGCAGTGGTATGAAGGTCATCAGCAGAATTAACAAAAAAGTCTGGAAAGTTACAGTTAGGCAGTCAGTAATACTCTATTGATCAGACTTTCTCAATCAATGATGTTGTGCCTAGATTATTGATGCAAAGGTATTAAGCAAAATTTTATTTCAGCTAACTTGTTGGCTCAGATGTCAACTGAAAGTCATTTCCCCAGTCAATCAAAGGTATGATAAAACTGAGCGGAGTTAGTTCTTCAACGTCTTTGTATATATATCCTACTTTCCAACTATATAATGAGCTTTGGAATGGCAACATTTAAAAGAGTATCTTAACTAGGAAGAGCAAAGATTTCCAAAAAAACACAGAGAAGCAAAGCAGATTAAGTAGGGAGTGGGAAAAAAGAGATACTTCATACGACCAGGGGAATTAGCAGGTTACATCAGAAAATATCAAAATCAAAATCTGTGCCTACAGCCAGCTTATTAAAAATCAACCAAACAAAAAAATGCAGTTTCCTCTTAATCAAGGCTTGTTCACTTCAGGAAGGCCTCCACTCACACAATGGTATCTGCTAAACGAAGACCAAAAGCAAAGCAGTGGGTTACTGCAGAATAAAGGAAAGCCCTTCAGAGGCACTGGGACTGGCAGTCTGGACAGTGACCATCCATACTATGGGTGGCTTTGTTACTGGTAGTCTTCACAAATGGTTGCATTTAGGTTTACTGAAACTTGGTCTACAGTCTGGGAGGGGAAGGAATATACAGCCTAGGAGAATGAACACATGAATTCATGTAAATGTACACATTCATCGGTAAAAAATATGCTCACAAGGTACGTCACAGTGGTACCAAAATTCCGTGACAATGCAGTGAGATTCACATTTCACTGAAGCTTCTTATTTTATGATCTTGTGCTCAGCATGATCCTAAAAACGAGCCACTCACACAAAAAATAACAAATATATATCACTGGGAGATTCAAGAATAGAAAGTGGTGCACTTGCCAACAATAGTTGTATCATTTGACTTATCTATCAGTCATAATCTACAAAACCATTAGCTATAGTAAACTAAAAAGAGTACTAAGAATGTGTGTGTGTTTTTGCAGGGTTTGTTAGCTTATGAATTATGTAATTGACTTCGATGACCTTAAACCAAATTCAGTGCAATATAAGGATCAAAAGAACTCTTTTATCAAAGAAAATAGAACAAAGGTTTATTTTCTACTCTTTTTTCTTTTATTATCAAAGTAAAAAAACTTACAGTATATAAATTATATTGGACAGAATTCAGAAATCGTGAATTCCAAAGAAAAGTTTACATCCTAAAAAATATTTGCTTATGAAGGGAAAAAAGAGGCCTTAAGAAATTAAAAAAAAAAAAAAAGAGAGAGACACTTAAAAATTTGATAATATTTTCTGTCAACTGAAGTGTGATCCATTTTGGTGAGTTCTGTAAGAACCTGTATGGTGAATTCCTGAAGAGCTTTTTAGAAAGAAAATATATTTGCATGTATTGAGACTAAATCTTGAGAACCTACATTAACCGTGCTTTTTTGCAATGCTACTCTTCCCTTACTGACCTTTAGGCCTTCTCTTACATATAAGTTACACATACATAACTCATATGTAAGTTATATAAACTTACATATAACTAGGATATGAGAGCAAAAATTTACCTACAACCACTGAAATCTTATATCAGCAATCACAAAAGTGTTATAAATGAATTTAAATTTCAATTCTTTAGGGGGGCAATCCTCTATTTTAAATTAATTCTGCATTGTGGAGTTATTTTAAATTAAAAATACACAAAAGGAAAGACTGAAAATTCTTCAGTTTTCAGGACTACTGTCAAGAAAGGATCAAAACCATGTCAATGTCACGTCTGTAACCATAACTTAAGTACAGCTTTAAAGTAGAATATTCATATATAAAGATATCTGCATAGGTCATATCTGATTCAGACGGTTGCAGTAGACATCTTTTTCCTAGCTGAGTATTTGATCACATCAACATCCTTTACGAGTCTGTTCACCAACTACATTATATTCAGTTGTCAATCTTCAGCACCTTGCCTTCATTTCCAAGACATTCTGTGGTCTTTTTTCCCTGTAGAAATACAGGCTTCCTCTGATCAGCCAAAGATACACTTCTCAGAGCTTGCTCTTGATCCCCACCCCAGATCTTCCTTTTGGGGCCTTCACCAGCAGGGATTCCTAGAAACACCTCCAACCAGCTCAGCAGCTGGCGTGTGGTGATCATGACACCACTACCAGTTTAACAATTTTCCCTTATCTTTGTTTTGCCTCTTGACTTAAGTACACATACATGAGTCATCTTTTGATTATTTTTTTTGCACCTTTAAGTCTTGTTTGCACAACAGCTGTCGTAACTAATGATTGGCTTGTGATCAAGCTATCAGGGATAATGATAACACAAATAATAGCAGCAGCATATACAGACCATTTCTGCACAGACCTGCCTTTTGTTTGGCCTTCATGTGTGGTTAGCCAAGGAGATTCAGCGTTAATAAGTTGATCCCACTTTTGATGATACCTGAGTAGTTACTAATCACTAATTTTGGATCCAAACAAACCCAATTGGATAGTTAGAAGCAGTGAAATATCCAGTAAAGACCTCCTCAATACTGTAAATTACAACCCTAAAGGTCCAATTATCACTTTTATAATTTCCAATTGGCTCCCAGACAGTATGACCACTACTTTTATTTTTCAAAATTACAGCTCTTACCCTCTACCCTCTTCTCTGCTCCTACTGCTAATGGAACAAAATCTTAGGAATCATCACGGTAACTGGATAACCAATGTTTTCGGTTTTTTTCTCATCTCTTAAAATTAAGGTTTTAAATCTGTTCCTTCTGTCATCCTATTTTCAACTTCTTCACCTGTGGCAACTGTTTATTTATTATTAACCCTGCTTCACACTCTCTCCTTTGGATTACGGATTCTTTCCCTCATTACCACCTCTATGTGTTTTTCAAAAAAATGTTCTCCATCCCCTGCTTTGTTGGGTCACTGAAAGTTACATTGACTAGACATGAAGAAACAAACCAACCTCTCCCAAAGATTGTTTTTATGTTTTGCATCCTGGCCTTCGTAAGTCTGACAAATGTCTCACAGAAAAAGAGAGGCCTTGTTTGGTTTTGTTTGTTTGTTTGTTTTCCCCTTTTTTTTTTCCTTAAATAGGAATTAGAAAACTGATTCTGTACTGATCAAAACATAGGCAAGTATTTTTTTGTACGTATAAATAATATTTAAGCAATGATAGCTTCTCTGCCACTGCTACTAGCAGTCTTTTTCCAGTGGTAATTACATTGTTGCTATGTTTTTCCACTTTTACACAGTTTTAAGTTTGAAGTAACTTCAGTGAAGCATAGAATGAGAATTGGAGGGGTGTGGGGGTGGGAATCTGTGTAGTGTATCTGTTTGCTATTAAACATCATGTTTGCACATGTTATATTCCTGCTTGAATTCAAGCAGTCTATGGAAACCCGATCAGCACTGTAATTATGGCCTGCTTGAATCAAGTCAGTCAAATAATGTCAAAAACAATTATTTTCTTTTCCAAAGGGCACAAAAAGTTTGGGAATACGCAAGAGAAAATGCAGATCTCAACATGTTAACAGTTTATGAACCAATCTCAGAGTATTCATTCGCTTATTCTTGTTGAATTGGCAATGACGTGACTCGAAAATTTATTGATGTATTTTCATTAGAGTCATTGTTCGCCTTTTTTTGATACAGAAGCTATGCTTTAATAATAAGATCCTTTGCTACATATCAGCTTTCTAATTTGGTCCACTAGCTAGAAGAAAATTTAAGAATAAGGAGAAATGGGTTGCATTACTAAAATACTGCAGTTAAAAAACAAACACAATAAAAATACCAGCAAATGCAACTGATTTTCGAGGCGCTGAGTTTGATGGGATTTTAAAGTGTCCAGTATTTAAAAAAAATCAGAATGTCTGTGGAGTCTGAGCTAAAGGTTACTGTCCAGGAAATGAAACCTGTTTATTTTCATGTGCCTGGGATCAGGCCACTCACTCAGGTGCCAGATGTCAGACAACTAATTTAGCATATTTTGTGCCAAGTGCATTTTGTTTCCTTGCCAATCTAGAGCTGGATTTTCTGCAGAAGTTAATAGTTTTTAACCTGAGCAAGACTTGTGGAATTGAACCCAAAATAAATTGGGGTGCTAAATATTCATTTAACGAATATGGCATAGCTCTGCAAAAGTCTCCAGAAATTAAGTATTTCTTTATGTAGTTCACAAAATTAAACGCAGAATAATTTGTTGATACAATATTTTTGTCAAGTACACATTCACATACATTTCCTGTTGAAAATTCTTAGACACTCTGCAGAAAATATTCATGCAAATTTGGGGGTTTAAAATTCCTTTTTGCAAAATCATTAGTGGTCTTGATAATGGTACTTATGTGAAACTCCTGAATCTAGTGCTGACTGCAGAAGATTTCAGATAAAATAGAGGCAACAGAATACTGAGGGCATAGCTATACAGTGTTAAGAGTTAACCTGACAGGATAAATCCCATTTTATGATTTCAGGTTTTTAACAAAATCTGTTGCATTTTATTAATTCGGATTATGATTTATCAAACTAATTGCCATAATAAATGCCATTGGGATCATGATTAACAAGAAGTAAACTCAAAACAGTAATTTCTGTTGGACATTTGATTCTTTTCATACGTAATAAAGTATTGTGCGAAAAGGAGCTACAATGGTAAACATTGCCATATTTTTCAGTGTTTATGGTAAGTCATTTGATGCTATTTGATTGCTTGAACTTCCTAATTGAAGAGATGGGGAGGACATACCAATTTAGGTTACCAAATTAATGTTTTTATTCTCACCTTTAAGGCCCATCACAAATCTTCATGTTACTCCTGTTTTGTCTTAATACATCATCTTTGCCTTGCTATTGCAAGAATCCCAGTTGTTTTTACCCAAACTAACTTTATTCCCACTTCTGTGACATCTCACTTAGATGAAACACTTTAATCTAAAAACTGCAGAAGTTCTGTATCTTGACATTACTCAAGAAATGATACCTTCATGTTTCGTACAAGATGTTAACTCATTAGGAGACAAGCTGAGAAGAAATAGATATGGGGTCTTCTATGAAAAAAATGTATGCAAGATTATATAGTATGAGTGTGAATGTACATATTTACACTCACAGAGTATATATGCAATACATTTCAAAATGTGAATGTATGGATTTCACAGTGTAAATTTTCATATATATGTATAAATATATATGCTTATATACACAGATGCATATTTAAGTGATTTTTCTGTTATATTACACTCCTGCCTTGAGAGACAGCTTGTCATCTTAGTCTGTAAACTTCGGAATAGAGAATATCTCCTTATATGCTTATGAATTTCTCTGGGCAATTAGACCATGACCCTTTACAGAGATCACTGAGCACTATTACAATCACAAAAAGTATTTTTTTCTGTATGCATTTTTGCCTTAAATCACTCATCTGTTTCCAGGAATTCATATGCATTTATTAGTTCCATTGTACACATAAAATTGGATATAAATATTTTAAAATGTTTATGTCTTGCACATTTTTACGTATGATTCTACCAGCCCAGAAACTTTTGATGTCTCTGATACATCTCTATACATACATGATACAAGGGCATTATTGCACCTGTGAGGTCAGACATTCAAGGTTTCTTGCAATGAAAACTACTGCTTTTCAAGACAATTGTGATAAAAGCATTTGTTTACCTTGAGAAATTTTTCAAAAGGAAAAATTAA
The DNA here is from genome assembly GCF_004027225.2 of Strigops habroptila. NCBI lineage: Eukaryota > Metazoa > Chordata > Aves > Psittaciformes > Psittacidae > Strigops > Strigops habroptila. The sequence continues at coordinate 22,625,155 of NC_044281.2, read as the reverse complement.
TGTATGAAATTTTGTGGATTCTAGAAATGAGTGAAAGATATTGTAGCATCATATGGTGACCATATGGATCTCATTAAAGCCATCCCTTAACAGGCTTCCGCAATCATGCTCTACCTATTTAAACTTCTTTATGCAAGATAAGTGTTTTATTCTATTACAGAAAGCATTTCTCTGAAAGTTTGGTGACGATAACACTGAAGACCAAAATAACATTATATGGTATGCTACCAGTAAAATGTAAATGGTAGGTAATAGAATCTAGGATTAAATAGCTGCTTAACTACCTAATTCCTTGATTAATGTTTTGATGTATTTCTTAGCCTGTAACTTATGCAAAGAAATAGCTATGCATTTGTGATCCTGCAGAAATCTTACAATGAAGTCACAGAAAAAAGTATCTGAGGCCATCTTTTAGCCTGGAACAGGCTGCCCAGGGAAGTCACCATCTCTAGAGGTGTTTAAAATGCCTGTAGATGTGGTGCTTAGGGAAATAGTTTAGTGGTGGACGTGGGAGTGCTAGGCTAACAGTTTGACTTAATGATCTTAAAGATTTTTTCCAACCTAAACGGTTCCATGATTCTATGATCCTATATTCAGACTGCCATTTCCTAAGGAGAAATTTAGGACAATTTCATTACTTCTTTTAAAGTTTAATTACCTATGATGAATGGTCCAAGTAAAAACAACTGTTAACTGACAATGATATATACTACTGTCATTTCAAAAAACTTTTGTATTATTGACCAGGAGATCACATTGATTCTTAAACATAAGGTCAGTTTATCTGCATCTTCTGAAGCATTTCAAAATGTGGGATGAAAAACAGTATTTTTTTAATGAACGCTAACATATAAAACATGAAAAGAAAATATTCTGCCTGTCCTTTTAAGAGTACCTGCATATTTTAACAATTGTGGACTGGCCACCTACAGGCCTAGGCTAATTTTTCCTGTTGTCTAGCAAAGAAAATCTAGTCTTCTGAGAAAGACTGTTGAGACTGAGTGTATTGTTTGGATATGATTTGCAAAAATAAAAAAAATAAGCAAGATGTCTATGTTTAAGACATAAACTTCTTCTGAAGAGCCATAGAGTTTCTCTGCCACAAATTTTTACTGAGTTTATCTTAAGGGTCAATCAAGAAAAGAAGAATTTTCCCTAGGTCACTCATAAGTGGGCATATAAAATCAACAAAAACCACACTCAGAATTAATGCAAATTAAAGAAATAAAGAAAGTAACATATTAAGAAAGAACCTTCTGAAATGTGCAGTATGATACAGCCAGTGCTTTAATTTTTGTTAGAAGCTTTATGGTTAGAGTGCACTCTGACATTAAAAATGCATAACAATAAAGTATAAAACCATTTCCTTATTGTTGGCATTTATGCAAAACCACTTACAACCATTCAAAATATTAATATCCTTTCCTACCTAGCAATTAATGCTGCACTATGGATTCAGTACTCCATGCACTAGAAAACAGCAATGCCATACTGCACAGTGACCCACTGTACTTAATTACACAACAAAGTTCTCGACTTTAAGTCACAGAAGTAAAAGTCAGGGTTAGGTTTCACTGTAAAAACATGTCAAAATCCATAAACAATTTCAAACGTATATGCTGTGTACAATAGAGAGCAATTTGGAGAGTCAGAGACACATTTCTTGAAATTACGGCACACCAATTTTTGCTACTCATTTTTACTAAGTAGATTATTAGTAGCAAAAATGTTATGCATGTTTGTAAAAATAGACACAATAAGCATGTGCTCTTGATTGTCTGCAAAGAGAAATATGGATATGCTGTTTTCATTTCCCTATGTACTACTTTACTGACCTTTAGGCCTCAGTCCCTCATTTGACTTGCACAGAGACTGTTTCTTAGGAAGATTAGTGAACAATTATGCTGTCAAAGAATAAGCAAATAAATAGAGTGACTTCCTATTTAAGCTTTTACAGAAAATGGAATCCAAAATCAGTCTTGGCTTTATTACCAAGCATGCCCAAGAGAACAGTTATGTGCAGTGTACAGGCCCAGATTTCTCTGAGTTAAATTAAAATTTAACTGTATTTTTTTCCAGCAGCAACCCAAAGCTTCAGTATCATAGTAGAGTAATAGAATTAAGACTTTTTTGTCATCTCACAGAACACCAGGATGTTGGCTTTAAGTGTCAGAGTTTTACTACTTGTTTTCTGAGAAAATTTCAACTGTTGAGTGCAGGTAAACTAGAGAAACCTGTGTCTTTAACAATGGTTTGCGTTATGACTTGCAGTCAGATTCTTCTTCCAGATCCATGCACACAGATGTAACTGCAGTTGACTGGATTAAAGGGTGGAATTTGGACTACAATTGTCATGACAGTTTTTCAAATGGTCTCTTTGCAGATTGGCAAGACACAACCAATCCTCTGGATTAGTCGTTCTGCCTTACCTTCCTGTTTCCTTCTGTCTACTGAGCTTTACAAGATGTATCATGCTATATTTCATTGGAAACTTTTTCATTGGCAAGCCTTACACTTTTTTCAAAGACAACTGGAAAATAAAGCGTCTTGAAACCTATGCACTTGCATTGTTTGAATTCCACACTTCATAAGGTAAAATCTTTCTTAACTAAGGCATTTAAGCTGATTCAGTTCCAACTACAGAATATAATTTGGGCTCCATGGATAATGAATGACTGATATCCAGATGGAATAGGACAAGAAGATCCAGAGCTCCAGACTCATTGTATCAACATGACAAACAAGCAGTTTAAACCAGGTTTCTTCAATAGTTTTGATTATTTTCTTTAGCATCTGATGGCATCAGTCATGTTGAAGAAGGTCCACTTGTAATACAGCTCTTTGAATTAATCCATTTTAATATGCTATGAGGAGATTAACCAGAAAAATTTCCAAGTTTTACTATCAGTCAGACTTCCTCTCCTTATATTGTGATAAAAATCAGTCTAGCCATTAGTTACATCCTCAGTAGCCCTCAGTTACATCCAAGTGAATAGGATGTAAGTAAAAGGTTGAACTTAATTATTACCAATTATTCTGGTTTTGTCAGTTGTGACCCATCTCAATGTGATCTTTTTGTTCTAAGAAATAATTTGGGAATGAGGGAGGTATATCCTGAAATGAAAGGTTTCTGACCTTGAAATCTACTTCTTAACACAATGTGGCAGAAGTATGTTTTTTGATTTCTTAAACCTCATTGTTGCTTTTTTTTTTTTTTTTTAGTTCAAGAAAGTGGCTCTAAAAAATGCAAAGCTCCTAGCTGGTGAGGGAGTGCCTTTGGTGTGGCAATTTTGCACTGTATTTGCTCATGGGTTGGTAAAACATTCATTTAATATTTGACTCAATAAGCACAGTCAGAATCTCTAGATTCAGAATACAGTCTCTAGCCTGGAAGACTTTTTGCTTATGCCCAGGGGTATATTTTGTTTTTAACTGTCCAGAAATATTTTCACTATACTTGTTAGACTTTTTATATTTGTATTATATTTGTATGAATTTTTGCATTACCCCACCAATGCATACATGCTCTGCATTCAATTACAGTACTCATGTACTGTAGCTTTTTATTCCTTAGGAATAGCTGCATCCACACTCACTTCTCAAATGGCTTGGCAGTTTACTCTCATATTTTTCATATTAGATGTATCTCTAATGTCCTTATTTTAGAAGTTATTAAAAATAAATAAATTACTCAGAAAAAACTACTAGTCACTTCATATGGTATAGAATTACTACTGATATTAAATTACGATGACTATTATTGTTTTTATATTCACTGACTCCTGAAGTAGCTGCCGATTCTCGCTCTGTCCATCCCTGCAGTGGTGCTACAGGTGCTTTGGCAGTGCCCAAATAATTTTCATGTTTTTCTGTAAATAACCTTGCCTGCAGAGATCCTGGAATTACTGTTTGAAGACCCCAAAGCAAACAATTATTCTCAAGAGACAGTTCTGATATGGGATATAATGTTTCAAAACAACCTCTGACAAATGGTTGATGTGAAATAAAGCACACTTTGGAGGGGAGAAGGGAGGGTTTTTTCTCCTTGGCCATTTGCCATACTATAGAATTTAAAGTTAGAAATGAAGGATTCCAAAATTTTTTTTTTTTTTAAATTTGCTGCCTATTCTAAAAAAAACCCCTACATTGATTATGAAAATGATGACAATAGTATGAAGAAAAATCTTATTGTAATATCTGCTACTGCTATGAATATCTGATAACTTTGTAACCTGCTCTTCAGAGCATATGCATGCCTAAAAATTAGATTAGAGCAGCAAAGGTTTTTTGGTGCCTGGGCATCTCAAATGTCTCACCTGGAGAACTGCAAATAGCCTAAAGAGCACTGGTCCCAATCATGTACCTGAATTACTGCCAGATTCAAGGTTTCAGGCTTGCTACTTTTCATCTACTTTTCCTTTGCTTCTGAGAAGCCTGTCTCAATGAAGAAAGGAGGGGGAACATAAGAGAAGTGGAGGTTTATCTGTGGTACTCTTACTTGGCGTAAAAAGTTCAGGTGGTGATCTCTTTAAGAATTTAAAATTAAAGTCTCAAACCACTGATTACAAACCTTCGGTCTACATTTTGTGATTTAGCTCCTGTGCAGTTCTGAAAATCTCTAAAAATACCATTTATTTTTGTAAATGGTAAAATAGAAAGCAACATAAACAGCAAAGGCAGTACACATGAAAGATCAGCAAGATAGCAAAAATGTACTTAATAAAGAACTTAAAAATCTAGTATCTGAGCTAAATCATACTGTGATCTACTTGTGAAAAAACAAACAAACAACAAAGTAAATGAGAGTATAACACATATATATATGGAGAAAAACAAAATAAAGGAAAGGTTACAAGGACAAAAAATCATGTTAAGAAGCAGTTCAGGAAGGATACACAAAGACTAAGTATTGCTGTTCATTCTCATGCAATCAATAAATAGTAGTAGCATCACAAAGAAATGGGAACAGGATTATATATTCTATTCAGAACAAGAGAACACAGAGTACAGGACTGCAGAAAAACTGAATCCCCTCCACTAACTCAATAGGGGAATATTCAGCTTGCCAGACCAGTATATTCCAAACAAAATAATACCATATGACATTGAAATTAAAATGATACTTAACATTTTATGCCCTTGAAAATAAGAAACATTTGAGAATAGATGTGAAACATTTTTTCCTTCATTTTCTCAAATAAATGTTACATTAATTTTGTAGAAGGAGGTGTTGAATTTACAACTGGAAGAGCAATACATGACATGTCTATCACTTTTTAGAATACTATCTTTGGCTAAACCAGGGCATTTCCAACTTCCTAGAAGCTGACACAATCTGTGGCACATATGGGATAGAAGCCTACTATTAGAAATCTAAGAAAGAATTTCACTGTTTAAATCTTCATATAACTTTTGCTCTCTTGCCCAATTTAATCTGGTCTAAAACAGTATTGAAAGTTTTTTCCCGTCTCTGTCATCTCACAGCTTCATGAACCTCTTCCTGCATAATTCTTGGTATGCTGTGCTAGGAACCATTTCTACATCACCTAAATTTGGAAAAGATATTTTATTGTTGCTCATTCTTTCTATAGCACCTTTTTTTGGAAGGAAACATCACAGGAGTGGGCTTGCAATTTGCTCACAGTTCCAAATAATCCTTTCACTGTTTGTGGAAAAAGTTATGTGACAATGAAGTTGGGATGTCTGTATCAGCCTGTTCTTCCAACAAAATCCTTTCCCAGTATTTACTGAACAGAAGGCAAATTTCATACAGTATTAATGTAATGCCAAGAAATCTTTTCCCACAGCTAAATTCTTGATCACTTTCCAGTGGTACAATAGCAAGTAATTTCTATTCCTCCCCAGTATCTGAGAGGGATACTACAACCTGTAAGATTCCTTCAATCCATATTCGTCATCATCTAAAATGTCATTGAATAACCAGGGTATGGATGCCTCCCTTAGCAACATATCAGGGTTATGAAACCCCTGAGAAATTTGTTTAAAGTTTCTTACAGGGCAAAGCTACACAAGTTTCTCACAGAAGGTTTCTCCCTTCCAAAGGAAGTTGATGTGTGACTTAGGCACAAGGTGAATAACCTGATAGAATATTACATGAACCGAATTTTCCGTTTAAAACCACCAACAAAAAAACCCAACCAACCAAAAAAACAATGCCTAGGAGTCAATAGCAGGAATAACAGAAGGTCAGGCTGTAAGTACACTGACAAGTCTGGATCAGGAAATACTACAGGGGAGGGGAATGGGAGTATTTCAACTTAATGTGCCAATCTTTAGCGGTGCCATTCCCATAGGGTGTATTCTGCCATCATTACTCATGTCAAGTAATATATTATGCTATGAGGTATTCCCACTGACTTCAGTTTCAGTTGATTTCATCCTACCTAGTCATAGATAAGAAATTCTTCAGCATCAGAAAGTGTAACAGATTGAGGTCCTTGGCTCAGCTTGAGATATAAGTAGTTCCTCAACCCATGATAGATACATACAAAAAATTTATAAGATAGTTGTATTTTTGATTCACTGGTTTCAGTGCTATTTTTGGAATATATTTCTCAGCCTAAATAAATCTGGCTTTTAGAGATTAATGGAACATTAATGCTTAAACTGTGAAGTGTGTGCTTATACTGGAGATCTCTCATAAATACTACCAGAAAAGAAGGTAATTACCTAGAAAGGAGGGGACAATGCACTTCCAATGGTTCTGAACTTAGCATTGTCTAAAAAAGAAAAGGACTGGAGAATACCTGACCTCTTCATAGGTCTGGAGTCTAGCACTTTTATACGTTATTAAAATATGATTTAATAGATTTGAGGAGAATTTTACTGAAGTGTTCATGCTGGTTGTTTTTGGGGTTTTTTTTTTTTCACTTTTTAAAAGTGAAAGATGTCAATATCTTATCTTGTATCTTTCATTTGATTTTCCCAGTATAATTATCATTCATTAACCAGTATTAGCAGGTTGGATGATGGTCATGTGGGGAAGAAAACCTGGGCCATGAGAAAGAAAGCTGAAGTGGCAATATCCAGACATTAGGAGTTCCACTACAGGACAACTGAATTATATTGTAAAGAAAACCAAAACTTTGGAAGAGATATCCTTATGGGAATTGATGTCAAAAAGTCACTGTTCTTGGAGCCATGTAGTCAAATAGGCTTATCACAGCAGGTAAACCTCTTCCAAAGACATATGAGTTATCATAATTCTCCTCTCTTCCCCTTAGAAGAAGGTGAGTTATTCTTGATGAAATTGCTTCATTTTCAAATTTAAAAAAAATCAAATCAGTCCAAGATTGTTTCAGAGTTTAGAGAGCACATTCTTAAAAGCATCTCACATGCTAGTAAGGTACATGTGGAGCTGTTTTACTGCTACAATTCAATATTTTTTGAATTAGCATAAAGAGTTGGAATTATTCAAAGGTAGAAGTTAGCATTAGTGTTGGAGCCTAATTAAGCTTACCTAAGCAGTTATACTCTTGTTTTGTTTTTAACATGGGAGAAATAAGATACTTTGTCGTGTAATTAAGAACAGTAGGCCACTACACAATGTTGGCAAAGCTGTTTTCCATTGTAAGAACTGCACGATGTCCTTTATTACACAGCATTAATTGCTAGATGGGAAAGGAGATTTGTATTTTGAATAGTGTAAGTGGTTTTGCATCAATGCTAGCAGTCAGGCAATAACTTTTTATCTTACCAGTATACATTTTTAATAATCCTGAGACTTCTGTCTGTCAATAAAGGATAATCTATACAGCTGAAAAAATATCTATATTCCGCTGGTTGTCTGCACACTAACCTGTATACCTTTATTTGGGTGTTTTCATCTTCCTGGTAAACAGAGACTCCAGACTGACTTGTCTTTCTTTATTCATTATGATTTCAGTATTATAATATTGCCAGTCCTGTTACTAAAAAATCAGAAGCTTTGCATGAAATTATATTTTTCCTCTTTTTTTGATTTTTTGGTTATTTTTGGATTATGTTTTCAAGCTGTTCTCCACAGCTATGAAAGCTAGAAACATGCACATTTTTAAATGAAAGGTGAGACTCTCTTGTTATCGCTTGTGTCCAGCAGCTGGTGCTTCAAGTACAGCATTAAATACCGCAAGACTTATGATAAAGCAGCAAGAGCTGGCAGGAATGAGTTTATTTGGGAATATGGGTTATTGGTAGAGAACAATGTTCAGCATTGGCTTAAAAGAGAGGTTCAGTGTGGGATGGGATTTGGTTTCTGTGGGTGTTTATTAAAGCCACTCTAAGGAGCTTGACAATGTCTGTTTCCAAACAATTTTTTGTGTGTGTGTTGATGTTAAAGGGAAAAAGCTACATAACAAGGAAAAACTGACTTTCTTAAAAAGGCTGTCAAAGGCATAGAATCAGCCTGATAGCACAGTAGAGGAAAATATTTTATTTCTCTGTTTTGCTTTGTCATCAGACATTTATTAACTATGTGCAACAACAGAAAGTAGAAGTGGTTGGAAAAGACTGTTTCATTTTTTAAGCCTGGGGAATAGGAGGTTGGTTTTGCATATCTATGGGCACTACAAATTGTGAATTGAGGGGGCAGGGCAGAGTCAATCTGTCAGTTCTACAAAGTAACACTTGGTGCTTATCAGAAGGCCGAAACATAGAGTATGAGAGTAGTTTCAATTACAGTACACTGAAAGATACAATTCCTAGCAAAATAACCTCAGGCATAAGAGGAGGAAAAGAAACCCCTTCCTTGGGCCATGTTCTAACCCTCCTTACACTGCATTTAGTGGTGAGTGTCTGAGGAACATCCTAGGAATTTGTACTAAAATTAACTTGCTTGCTAATTTCTATTGTTCAGTTTGCCTGTGCTTATGGGGGATGCCATCTCAGCTGGATGAGGGTGGGAAAAAAGAATGGTTAATCTTGCCTCCAATTGCGCTACTTAAAAAGTCAAATTTGTCAGTGAAATTTAACACTGACCTTGGCTTTTAAGCTACACTCATTCCCACCAACTTCTTCTTTCCTTTGACCTCCTCTCAAATGCTTTTTACAAAGATGTTTTATCAAGTGTCAAAGATAAACTTAAGCAAACACTTGAGTACTAGAAGATGATTCTAGGTATGTTATGTGTTCTTGGACTTAAATAAGGGTGGGGGTTTTGCCTGTATGTCTCCATAGAAGCAAAATACTTATGCTTCTATGTAACCTGAAAGATGTATAAACTCCCTGAGAGATAAAGAATTACTTGCCTGCTTTAAGTTAGACATGCTCTTGAGCATTTTTCTGAACCAGGCTCTAAAATGAATTTGAAAAAAAGCAAAGCTAGATCCAATGTTCCTCATTTTATGCTTTCAATTTTGTGCCAACAATCATCCACGAAGGAAAAACTGTAGGGACATTTAAGAGCAGTTTAAAGTTCTAGATGGCTGACTCATAAGCACAATTTGGTTTGTTTTTTGGTTTTGTTACAGTCAGGACTCAGTCATTGAGATTCATTAAGGCCCAGAATCCTTTCTTAAGGTTTGGCCTTTACTTAGAAGAAAACAACTGCACCTTAATCATCATGGAAAATCTCGAATGACTGCTGCTTAGAAATTAGTATATGTCACATGTGATTACCAGGAATACTAAGTTGACTTCAAAATACATATTAGCTGGAACTTGGAAGAGCTAAATTTATAATTACTCTGGTCAAATATTTTGACCAATTTACTTTTATCAAAAGGAGTGGCTTGTACTGTAGTGGTCTATGAAATCTACAGCTACTGTCACCTTCCAGTCCAGACTAGACAAGATACCTTTGAAAACTGCCAGTTCAAAATCCCTCTCTTTCTGTTTTCCGCTTTTTAAATTTTTTTCTTCTATTTCTTTTGCATACAAAGAGACACTGGCAATCTTTAATCTAGATTATATGTTAATCTAGAAAAACTCCACTAATTTTTCTTTTTCTTCAAACCTATCTAGTTTGCTGCCCACATTTTTATTAAACACAAACTATTCCATACAACTCTCGCCAGGAACAAAATAGCTCATAGTATAACTCCCCCATAATGGAATCATTTAAAATCATGACTTATTCCAGGTCTAAGGCAACTGTACACTATTTTTAGCTGTTTCTGCTATCCTTGACACAGGCATGGGAGTCAGGTACTTAAGCTCCTACACCACAGGATTTCAACAGGGATAGTTTACCTGTAAGATATCTCTTCCTCTTAAATTTAAGGCTATTTCATTCATGAGCTGAAGTTGTTTTTTCCCCAAAGCCAGACATGGGGATTCCCCATCCCCAATGTCAGATGTCAGAAATGTCAGAAAAGAGAGCAAATAAGAAGCCAGTAATTTAGCCAGTATGTCAACAATAAAACCTAAAACAAAAATGGAAAGGATTTTGTTTTACATAACAAACTTCCTGTTATAATAAATTTACTGTTCTGATTTTCAAAATATTACAGAAGCATAAAGAATCTCAAAATAAATATTTTAAACAAATTTGTAGGCACTTGTAAATTTCTGGAGTGAGATACTTCTGTTTCATCTTCAAAGTCCAATGCTATATGCAGAGGGAAGCCACTAATTATATAATTTTATATACAATTATAAATAATATATAATTAATTATAAAGTAATTTATAAACAATAACTGTTTCTCCATAAAGCTTCAAAGCCACTTTTACGCCATTTAAGCTATTTCAATTTGTGCTAAATATCTACCAAGAGATTATAGTTTAGAATTTAAAGCAATATTTAAACTGATATCAGATACTTAATTTTAAATAAATTTTAGTATATAAAAAAAAAAAATTTTACGATATACAGCACATGATTTCCCTCTTCTGATCATCCAGACAGCAAAGAGAAGCATTAGAGTTAAGTTCTTTGAGTTGTTCCTAAGCTATTAACTTCCACAGTACCCAGAATATGGATGACCATAGGGGCTACAACACCAGCTATGGCATGCTGAAAACTGAATTAGTAGAGTAATAATTCTCTGCTTGATAATTATTATTACAGAGCTCTTTTTCTTAAAAAAATAAAAATAAAAATAAAAAAAAATAAAAAAGGAGCAAAATGTTTTCTTTCCTTGTTTTTGAAGAAAGAAAAGAGATGACAGTCAGGGGAAAAAGAATCTTCTAGGGCCACCTCCATTCCTAAAGTGGAAGATGGCTGGAAGGAGAAGGTGTTTTTAAAGGTGTGGGTGCTTCTAGAAAACTTTTTTATGACAATCTTAATTGGAGGAGAAATATGAAGAATGTGGTCAGAACCAAATCTTGCTACAGGCAATATCTCAGTCATCTCTCAGCTACCTCTTTTTGTTTTATGCATCTTTTCTCAGTATAAATATTCTCCAGTCTGAGAACTGGCAGATCTCACCCTGAGTTAGAAACTGCCTCATAGAGGTTATTCCACCCTTTCCAGATAAAATGGAAAGAGAGATCTATCCATGCTAGTTGTTAATACTCTTAAGCTTTTTAAGCCCTTTTGGGCAGCAACAAACCGTAAGTTTGTGCATTTTCACAGTGCCTCTAGCAACTACAGTGTTATACTGAATAAAAATGATGGACAGAGGACTTCTGCTGAAAAACAGTCTTCACCACATTGCCTGATATGGATTTTTTTCAGTATTTACCATAATAAAACAACCTTAAAGTGAGCATTGTGTCAGGAGTCAAATGGATAGTGATATGCCTATGAACAAGGAGTATTTTGCTGAGAAATAAACTCCTTTCCAAGTTGGTACTAAGTGAATCTCAAGTAGAAATTCTCATACAATTTTTATAACTGAGGGGAAGTGCTATCCCAGTAATTCTTGACTTTGTCATTACAAATTAAAATTCAGTTATTGCCCATTTAAGTATACAAAATAGTTTCCATGGAAATTTAAAGTAGCATTGTTGTCCCATTTGAAACAAGCAGATGGTGAATGAAAGGGGAAGGATGGAGGCAGAGGCACTCATGGAATTTTTCCATTTTTCACCAGTTCACAAAAAAAATAACTAAAGTCAGCTTCAGCACTGCAGCCAACTCTTGGACAAGTTTGCTAGAATCACAGAATCATTAGGGTTGGAAGGGGCCTTTGGAAATCATCTAGTCCAAGCCCCAACAACAGGACAACTGTTGAAGGACAATGGTAATACTATTCTGCTGGCTTGTCTTGTACATATAGTAAATAACATGCTATATTTTCATCTAAACATTCTAAAACTTTTAAAAGTAAGTCATAAGGAAGCATATACAGAAAGACAAGATGTTTTCTCAAAGTCATGTTGTACAGACAGACACATGACAATATCTCACAATGAATTATTCATATTTTGAAAGTAATCTCTGTTCAAGGAGGTCCTAACTTCCTCAAATGATTAGCTATTTTAGAATCATAGAATATGTCAATTTGGAAGAGACCCATAAGGATCATTGAGTCCAACTCCCTGCTCATTGCAGGACTACCTAAAACTAAATATGACTGTGTTGTCCAGACACTCCTTGAACTCTGACAGGCTTGGTGCCATGACCACTTCTCTGGGAAGCCTGTTCTAGCAACTGACCACCCTGTCAGTGAAGAACCTTTTCGTAATATTTAATCTGATCTTCCCCTGATGCAGCTTCATTCCATTTCTTCATATCCTATTGCAGGTCACCAGAGAAAGGACATCAGCACCTCCACCTCCGCTGCCTCCCTTGGGGAAGTTCTACGCTGTGATGAGGTCACCCCTCAGCCTTCTCTTCTCCAAGCTGAACAAACCAAGTGACCTCAGCCACTCCTCGTAAGTCTTGCCCTCATGGTCTTTCACCATCTTGGTCATAGAGTCATGTCATAGAATACCAGGTTGGAAGGGACCTCAAGGGTCATCTGGTCCAACCTCTCTTGTGAAAAGTGCAGTCTAGACAAGATGGCCCAGCACCATGTGCAGGTGAATCTGAAAAGTATCCAACATTGGGAAAACCACCACTTCCCTGGGGAGATTATTCCAGTGGCTGATTGTTCTCACTGTGAAAAATTTTTTTCTTGTCTCCAATCAGAATCTATCTCTCTGGGAGTAACTTGTACCCATTATTCCTCATCTTTTCCATGTGATTCCTTGTTAAAAAGGAACATCCGCATCCTCTTTGTGGACACCCTTTAAATACTGGAACAAGGTGATAAGCCTTTTCTCAGCCTTTCCTCATAATGCAGGCTTCCCAGTCCTAATGATCAACTTCGATCATCTTTGGTTGCTCTCCTTCGGACACACCCTAACAGTGTGATGCCCTTCTTATATTGAGATGCCCAAACTGACACACAGTACTTGAGGTGGGGCAAATCAGTGCAGTGTACAGTGGGACAATCACCTCCCTTGACCAATTAGCTATGCTGTGTTTATTGCACTCTGGAATGCGGTTGGCCCTTTTGGCTGGCAGGGCACACTTTTGGCTCCTATTCAACTTGCCATGAACACAAACTCCCAGACCTCTTTCACAGGACTGCTCTCTAACCTCTCATCCCCCAGTTTGTATGTATAAATAGGATAACCCCATTCCAATTGGAGAATCCTGCACTTGCTCTTGTTAAATTTCATACAGTTAGTGATTGCCCAACTCTCTAGTCTATCCAGATCTCTACTCCTGAGGGAGTCCACAGCTCCTCCTAATTCAGTATTATCAACAAACCTAAGGTACACTCAACTCCTGCATTGTAATAATTTATAAAAATACTAACGAACACTTGCCCTAAAATTGAGCCCTGATATTTTGATTAATATCTTGGCCACTCTTTTATCTGTGGTTATATATATATTTACAATTCCACCGTAATCAGAAAATCCAAATGATATTTTGCCTTTCCATAACTGGACAAAGATACAAACATTACTGCTATGAATACTTCTGAATGCTTTAAAAGTAGTCTTCTGCCACCTTTGAATGAACTTCGATGTCACGTCAGTCAAGGTCAGCAAAGGTGCATGAGCACAGCCCTCATGATTCAGGACTCAGTCTATACTGGTGATGAGTACTTGTTCCCTTTCTTTTGCCCAAAACCACACTTGCAGTGGGGCTGCCAGAACATTCCATTGCTGTCTCATCTCCGAGCTGTCCCTCTGACCACAATCATACTCACGTATTGGGAAAAAGATGTTCAGTATCCTAATAGCACAGATTTAACAATCCCTTTCCTCCTGCTTCTTCGCCATTAACCTAATTTCAGTATTCAATGAAAATGATCACAACAGTTCATGAATGTGCTGAGCAAACTAATTTTAAAATCTAAATAAAGCCTTGATGCTGTTAGCATTATTTAGCATTTATCAACAGTTGTACAGGTTTGATGGCAATACAAAATTGTTGAGAAGAGCCATTATAAACTCAAGCAAGACACATTAGTTCAAGTGTGGGGTACTGAGAGATGTAGCTAGAACAAATATAGTAAGTGGTAAGTAACAAAAGATGTTATTAATGTGTCTAGATCTGCCACAGGAATGTAGAAGAAGAACTAAAGCACTGAGGTAGGGTCAAAGCCACCATGCTTTCACAAGAATATGGGAAAAGCAGTGTGTTCAAAAGATTCCCCAATACAAATCTTTCTGATTTTGTTCCCTCATCATATTTTCCTCTTGCTACCTACCTGTGACTTTCAGTTGCCTGAGTGGTATTGCAGTATCTAACATGTTAAGATGTTGCCTTCAGGTTTTATTAATGTTTTCCAATCATTTTCTAGTTTCCTGATGAATTAGCCTGTCAAAACCACTTTTTAACAGATAGTATAACAATTGAGCATTGAACATCTGTTCAAATTTGTTGTGGATAAATACTGAATTGGATAGCCACAAATACATAATATATTATTGCTAGTAGATGTTTCTCTGCAGTAAATAATTGCTACCTGGAAAATTAATTTACTTTTTTTATTATTAAAAACCGACAGAGAGTAATATAAAAGGTATGGACTCGTCAATTCTGCATAAAGAGATGAAATAAGTTTTTTGGGTTTGCGTATTTTCTTTCACTTGCCATTTTTGAATGAAATTTGGGGGGATATCCATCTTATATTAACATTTTTTGAGCCAACATTTTGACATTTTTTCTGCCTTGCATAGATATGGGATTTGTGTATAAATTCATCCCATTCTTTTTTAGATACACAAACTGAATCATTTTATATGTTCTGAATTTTGTTCTCGTGTATACATCTGATGTCTTGCTTTCTACAGATTGATTAACTCAGCTTTTGCAACGTCTTGTAATCTAGAAATTGCAAATTCTACATTTGGAAATGGCTTATATCTGTAAACCAGAAAGTCCTTCATCCTGAATAGCAGCTTCAGATTAATATTAGGCATTGTGAAATCTCTTTTAAAATACATGTTAAATGGTAAAGCTGAGAACATTTATATGTAACAGTTTATATAGGGCTGCTAATCTAAATACAAATGCTGTGCTTCAAAAGCTCAGATCAGTTAGAAAAATGTTCTCTCTAAAGAATTTGAAAATTAAAATGTCTGCATGTTGAAACACATTTTAATTTAAAATGCTTAAAAATAAGTAGCAGTCATCTTATTTTTCTGTGTGATACAATTACGGAATAACAAGGAGGAACATTTTTGAAGTATATTTAACAAGTAGCTTGTTTCAGCCTGGATATTAGCTTGATTTACCATCTGCAGAATTACCAATAACATGATGCATTTATTACCCGTAAAAGCTATTAGCAGGTCATTTTGTTCAGTTCATCATATGTGTCTTGAGACACAATCTGGCGTCTAACAGATTTTCATACATTGATGTCACAGAGAATCAGACTGTTCTTTAATTGATTGTTTCTTGCTAGACTACTTTGATTAAAACAGGTTGTGCTATTTGCTTTTAGTTCTACATTTCTCTATTTTAAATGCATGCCCAGGAAAGGCAGAAATTATTCTCATTTCCCTGGATTTGTCTAATTCAATGTGTATGTGATAATCCTTGTAATCAAGCTGTTTAAAAACCGTTCCAGTTATTCTAAACCCATTACTCCCTTCCCAATTAATACAATCTACACAATGTTTTAAAAGCTATTCATCTTTCCAGGCCAAGTTGTTAGCGAATTGTTAGATCTGAAGCCTTGGAGAAATGAGTGCATACAGAGGAATGGCATCTGAAGAAAGTGTTTTTTCCTTTAATTTACTGAGGGCAGGCTCATAAACTGGGCTCTAGCAGTAAGAAAAGAGGTCACTGTTCTATATAACAGGAAACAGAAGAATATCTGTGGACGTTTTGCTTGGTGCTTCATTTGAAAGTATAGTCTCATCTGGCCCCCAAAGGCCAGTTCTATGCTCTGTGAGGAATAGAATACCATTTACGTAGTTCATGCTTTTGTTTTCTAAAGAATCAGCAATTCTTGAGAATAAGATGGGATGTGGCAAGGACATAGAAATTAGAAAAAAAAAAAAAAAAAGGAAAATAAAATAGTACTATTTTTAGGTTTAGTAGGTGCAGAATTTTACCCAAAATATTATGGTTAACAGAAATCAAGATAGTCTTTGAACTGTGGTAGAGGCATTTTTGTTTCTTTCTGGTTTTCATTTGATGCTAAGACTCTCAGCTGACTTAAATTGGTATAATTACCTAGCAATTAGGAGGCTTACATCATCTTACATTGTCCAAGGATTTAGTTTTTTAATTACTAAAATGTATTATCTATTTACACTAATGATATATAAAAAAAAAATTTACTCCATGCAAAAACAGAATTCATGGCCAAGGTAAGGCTGAAGTGGTGCATAAAACTTTTGCATTGTCCTTTTGCCCGAAGATGTGTGTCCTGCATGACTCTTTTTTCATGCTGCACCACTTTTGTATTTTAGAATTATTCTGCACATTGGTACCCAATTTGAATTGCCTACAAATGTAAAGGGTGCATCTACCTGCAGTAGGGTGGATCATCTCTAAAACTAAGCTCCTGAACACTGATATTTCATTCTTGCTTAAGCAGCTTATAGATTCATTTGCATATGAGAAATATAGAAAAAATATATGGAAATTAAACAATAAATTCTTGGACATCTTTCATATTGCCAAAATTATTGACTGTAATGTGAAGTAGGATTTTCTATGTTCTTTGTTACATACTACATGTAATAATCTGACTCCAGAGACAGACACTTCCCTATTTATGGCTATGTGATAGAAAATACCTAAGGAGATAAGAATTGAAAGAATTCTTCTTTCATGGGGAGAGAGAGAAAGGGAGGGAGGGGCAAAACTTGCATCCTGATGAGCTCACTTTTCCCCATCACAGATACAAGGTCAATAATCTCTTTCCCTAAAGCTCCAACTCCTAAGTAAAGTTATAGGAATACTAGGAGAACTCTCTATGTCTTTTTTACCATGATTGTATGAACACAGAAGTGCTGTAAAAGCCTAGTGTTACCCATGCTGCCTGCGCTAGCTAATTCTTTTGCATTTTCAGATTTACTGCATACATATATGTAAGCAGAAGACATCATGGTTGACAGTAGTTTAGAAGTATCTTTGACTCTGGTTAAAGAAAATGGGATTTAGCCAGATGTGATGGAAAAAAAGTCAACTCAGAAACCAGACATCTATCAAGATCCTTAAATCATCCTACTTTCTCTTCCCAGAGTGACACACTAGGCAATTGTATCTATACCACCAAGTTAGCATCTTTGTTGGCTTTCAAATAAAAGGTAGGTGCATGCTGTGGTTTAATATACCTGTCCTGGCCATAATATCAGAGTCTAGGGTTCAGCTTTTTCAGGGGTCCTTGACTCCCATCAGGTATATGATGGAAATATTCAGAAGACACCCTTCAAACTTACAGATGTTGCCAGAGCAGCACACAGAGCTCACCAATGGTTAGTTCAGTGTAAGCAGGGAAAAAGAAGCTCTTCCAAGTATATGCCATTCCATAACAACCTTTTAGAGGCTACTTGAATGAAAATTCACATAACTCACATATTCCGTGCAGGCACGTAACATTAATACTTTTTAGAAAAGGGCTTGGAGAACGCCATTGGAATGAGCCAGCGAGGCTGGGCACCCAGTGATTTGCACTTACAGGACAAAGAGTAATGGCAGGGGGAACAAACAAGCAGAGAAAAGAGAGTGACAAATGGCATAAGATACTTTGGAGAAGGAGAAGAGTAAGACACTATCAATTGCAGGATAAGAGTAACAAATAAAAAATACAAAAATGTCAGAGGGATGCATGGATAGGACCCAAAGTGAAAAGACTGTATACAAAAGGAGGGGCGTGAAGTAGACAAGCTGTCAGCACGGAACAGAGAAAATGCAGCCAAAACTGTCATTGTTTTTCCAGATGTTGATGATACCTGCTTTGATAAATTCCTAGATACTTTCTTTCCAGAAGTCCTCATAGAGTAATCGCCCAAAAGAGAGTGACAGAGTTACAATCTGAAAGGTGGGCCTCTTGGACTGAATAATCCTGTAAAGCCCAAAGCTTTTTACATCACTGAGCTCTGAATTCTGCAAATATCTACATCTTCTGTTATGTACAGGAGTAGAGCTCACATTATTCTAACCTAGAATTGCACCTGTGCAAGAGATGGCGTATGAAGTCCACATGATGCCCTATTTACTGGAACACATTTTATTTCTGTTTAAGATGCATTAAAAGGTGGCACAATGTTCTTGTACTCCTCTTTCTTCGCACCTCCCCCATTTTTTTTCTGCTTTTCTTGCATCTGGTTTTTAATGTCATTTTTCTTCCTGTGAATAGTTCTGAGTAAGAATGGTGATGGCAACCCTCTACACTGCACAGCAAAGAAAAAAGAAATCAAACTATTATCCATGCATATAGACATACAGTTTTGTTCTTTCTTTTAGCTACAAGTCCATTTAAATCTCCAAAAGGGAAAAACACTACTCCTTTATTACCCAACTGTTAAAAAATAGGACAGCTAAATAAGTGAAATCTGATATTTGTAGCATGTCTCTAAGCCTTTCAAAAGACCAAAACTATTTTACAGTCTGTAGAGGATTAGAAAATAATTTCACTAATTAATGACATGCAACCATCTCTGGTGAAGACCTTGTCAGTTATTCCAAATGGACATATGCCATGTCAATTCTTTTTCGTGGGTGATGGTCTGGTATATTATAAGCAAAGAATCTTCCTGAAACTACAGAGAAAACACAGATACACAGATTGAATTTACAAGAGTACAGAAAATAGCAAGGACACAGAAACGCAATGCCACATCTCTTGCAAAAAATGCTATGAGCCTTCAGCAACCACAAACTGACGGACCACACTCTTGCTTTTGAGTTAAAACGTGAATCTTAGGAACAGACTCACTGAGATTTTAACTCGGTGCATACTCAGATGAAAGAGTGCCACCTACTGAGAACAGCCATTGAAACACGGTTTACTCTTCCTGACTTAACACACTCTCCCTCTCTTCCTAACACGTAAAAAGCCATGAGTATTTTTTAGGATTCCAGACTAGACATATTTGTATGTTTTGGGAATTTCAAAACTTTAAAAAAAAAAGAAAAAAAATCCCACACCGAGTACAAATTCAGATTCAAAGACCCCAACAACCCAATATGATCTTGGAGAACTGGGTTAATCACAGTGATGACATCACTTCTGTGGGGCTTAATCTCCTGGCCAGCATTAGGACACAAGCTAAAGATGCAGTGGATGAGTTAACTATAGCATCAAAACTGAGAAAGAGGGAAGGAATTACCAACATCTGACATTTTTGAGAAAAGGAGATGAAAACAACTGGCTTATCTAGCAAAATATGTATTTTATCCATTTCTGAAAATATAGTGTGAGCAGTGGTTTTTCTAACCAAGAGTATGACTAGGTCACCAGTGAGCTTGTCTTTACAGTTGTAGTCCCTGTTCACTTTCCCCTGTTTTACATATCATTGCAACACCATTGGCAAAACTGACATGTGAGCAGGATGTTTTATATGGGATTAAGCTGCATAGAAATAATGGCGTAGAGTAGATGGCCCATACTACCAATTGCTGGCAGTGTGCTTGCAATTGTGCACTCAGCAGTATTATCTGGTTCATGAATACAGATCAACCACTTCTCCTACTTAAAAAAATATTATGCTATTGCAAGAAAAAAAAAATACTGTTTTAGACACACAAAATATTTATGGGACAATCCAGCATCAGTGCAAGGAGCAGAATAGGGTAGAAAGGAAAAGCACAGGGGAGAGAATAATTTCGGAAGAAGAATGTGCCAGTGATAAGAGGCGTAGTGCTGCTTACTTCTGCAAAGCTGCAGTCTTTCTGTGCCCTGCATGCTCACCGGCAGAGGGTCAAGGGGCAGAGCCTTCACATGCTAACATAAGGAAAATCAATTTCAGTCCTCAGCAGACCCAACTACTGAAACAAAAGGCAACCCAAGCAATTGCTCTATGGCACTTCACATACTTCTGGCATCATGCAGGCAGCCACCACTCCCAAACCCTGCGCCGGTTCTAGAGCAGCCCGAGAAAAATACATACTTCTGTGATGTCTCTCTGGTTTCACAGATACTCTCAGATGCAACTTTGGGTCTGAAAGAGTTCATGAAAGAGTAGAACCAGCTCTCTGGATCTAAACTGGTACTTTGGCCTACCACGGTTCTCTATTTCATTAAGCTAACCATTAAAACACACGGAGTAAACTAAGGGGTGATGACTAGTTTCCACTAAGTAAAGCTAACAGAAAACAACTGTAAAGACTAGACTTTATATTTCATTAAAAAAGTGAGGAACAAAACCAAGCTTATTGTTTACTTAACATTTAAGTACATGCTGCACAAGACCAATATTTCTGTGCCTCTGTCTTGTGGAGGGGAAATTCTTGTCAGCCCTCCTGAAAGCCAGAAAACTGCAAAGAACTCCCTGTTTTAAATTATTACTTCTTAAGCTCTAGAAATCAGTGGGCCCAAGATAAAAGCAGAATTAAAAGGGTGAAAGAAGCAGGGCAGGAAGAAGAAGGATAATTCTTGTCCTGGAGAATTTACAAGAATCAAAGATATTTCTTTGATTTTCTAGCTTTCCTAAAACAATTTTAACTTACTTTGAACTCTAAAATAAATTTGTGTATGGGTTGTTATGTCTGTTATAGAAGGTGTTCTTGGGCCTTGTCCAATGTTAAAGAAAGTAGCGAAGGATAATTCACCCCATATTATCCATCAACAAAGTTCAACATCCAGTCATGAAACCAAGACGACCAACTAATTGGGCAGACATTCTGAGTTGGTACCAAAGAACTGCAGTTTGGTCTTTGAACTTGCACATCATAGACCTATCTACGTACGCTGTGCTCCTTGCCAGGAAAGGCAGCACCATGCTCAGTGCTCCTCGCTGGAGCAGCAGCCATGTGGCTGCAGTGTGAGGATGCCTGCCTGTATGCCTGAAGGGTGCAGGGAGCTGGCTCCACTGGCTGCTCCGCACTGAGTCAGCGACACTTGCTGTGGTCCAGCTGAAAAACTGACCCATCCTTCTTTGTAATATGCGATGTGATATTTGCATGAAATATGGCACAGCTATGTTTGTGTACAAAAGAAGCTAGATAAGAACTACTACTGACAACTTAGGAAGTCTGAATTATTTTGGAGGAGCAAAAAAAAAAAAAAAAGCAAGCTGCTTGTTTACTGTCATAATTAAGAAACATATTTGAACACCCAGCTAACACCATGTACTGCTAAAGGCCTATAGATAATCTAGAGAAGAAAATTACACACTTCTTTTTACATTACCAGCTTCAGCAGAAGAATGTTGAATCTCTGAAAATTTCAAGCTATCTGCTTTAAAATCCCAGAGATCTGTATTTACTTTTCTTCATGCACTGTAGTCTACTGTCTCCAGCAGGACCTGCCAGACACCGTCCACTAGTTCACTAACAAAGCCCTCCATGGGGTAGGAAAGTCCATGGTGACTCTCATCAAATCAGGGTGACAGACTAATCACACCGGGAACACCGTTTCTGAGAGCACAGAAACGAGGGAATATCCCCTGCATGTGCTTTGCCTCCAATACAGCAGTTTAAAGGAAATGCTGTGTCAGTGTTTTTGATGCATCCAGGGACTGAATGTAAACAACATGGTACAACTCTAGAAACTGCCATCATAAAATATTTTAAGAGGCAGAGTAGAGTAAAATAAAATAAAAATGTCTTTTTATGTGATATCTCAGAGTAATTCAGGATTTATGGTACCTTAACCTTTAGAATCCAAAATATTAAGCTATGTTTCTTAGAGATAATAACTCGGTTGTCCCTCACTTATGTGTCTTAGATAAAAGCCTACTGCCACAGAATCCATGAATGCTCAAATACCCTTGCGGGCCTTTAGTAGTAAATCTTATGGAATAGCTTATGGCCAATGTAATGGCCCACAGTAGCCTGCGAATATCATGAATTCTAATAATACTTACATCAGTAGAAACATGAAGTAATGTCTCCATTGTAATTAAATGATGTATTTAGAGCAGTGCACTAAATGGTCCCCTAGTGTGTTGGTGATATATTCTAATAGTCTTCTCTTTACAGCCCCCACACGGTAATATTCATGCTTTATTCTGGAGGGCTTTGCTTCTTACTGAACATTTGAATTGCAACATTAAGTGGTAAAGTGGATTACAGCAGACCTCCATGAATATGGATTCAGATCAAGAATCTAAGTGCTTAAAAAAAAAAAAATGTTACTATTTAAACTGAATGATTACCAAAACAGTTTGATATGGAGGGATGTCATGGGTTCGTTCTTTTTTTTTACACACATCCTGGACCTAGCTCAAATACGCTGCAATTAAATGCTGAACAGGGAAGAGACATCTGAGTTTCATTCACCTAAATAATTTGCACTGCAGTTATGGAATTTAATTTTGGTTGAGACATAAATTCATTTTAATAATTATGTTACTACTGTATTTTAAATGTAATTCTGAAAAGATTCAGACTACAGTACATTGTCAGCTCATAAGACTGCTGCTGATCTTAAATGTTTCATATTTATAAAAGGAGTATCTGCTGCTTCAGAGAGAGAAAATAATCTCTTTTCTGCTGATTAGTTGGCAACAAAAATGTTCATTTCTGTATTTCTACTCTTTATTTTCCCAGTAAATCAGCCAATAATATAACAGCTGGAGGTACTAAGGGCCTGAGGCAAAGCTAAGGGCACTTCAATATATCCAAGCATGGCCAGAAATTGTGGAATATTAGGAAGCATATTACAGTACATGCAAAACTATGGCTGACATCTCATTATGAAGCAATGTTTTATATCATTTGTAAAGAAAAGCTGATTTTAGCATTTGAAAAAAGAAATCGGAATAAAACCATCTCTATCAATAAGAAGTTTTATTAAAAGGTTCCATTCATTCATTGTATCTCAGCTTTTCCAATAATTGTTTGTGAAACACTGTTTCCTTGCAGCGCTCATACTGAAGAAGCAACATTTTCAGAACACTGCTTGAAATAAATTCTCTAGGAATTCATGCATATGACATAGATTTTCATATTATTAAGCATTAGTTACCCATGCATAGTATTGCTTGTCTTTATTTAAGTCTGCAAATATTTTTGTTACGTAGTGCATTCTGGAATAACTGATATTCATGTAAGAAAACTCCAGAGGTTTGGTTTGGTTTGTTTTGGGTTGGGGTTTTTTTGTCTATTTCAGGGCCAGTAACTAAATCAGCAATGTAGTTTTTGTGTCCCCCAAATTTTAGAAATGAATGAGCTCTCTGTAGTTAGACCTATAGAAAATCATGTATTTTAACTTATTGTGGAGTAGAGTCATTCAGTTGAAAATGTGCCTGGTTGCCTGGCCATCTCCGCAAACTCTTTGGCTAGAGCATTCCTTGAATGGTATATTCATGGGCACCTTCACTTCAGATTTCGGAAAGACTAGTTTGACCTTAAACTTCCAGAAACAGATAATCCAAATCTAGGCTTAGCCACTGTAGGGCAAGCTGCTGAATGAAACAACTGTTGTACATCAAAAATACTTTAACCTTTAGAAAATAATAGCTTGAGTTTCTAAAGGGCATACATTCAGAAGAGCTGTAATCCTTCCTGCTCTAGCCCTAAATTTTACCTATTCCTAGAAGTGATCATTTTTCAGGTTTAAAAGTATTCTGTTCACATTTCTGTAATTTTCAGGTGCCTATGCTCTGGCACTTTCTGCATAAAGTAGAGGTGCCAAGATGAGGTGTTCTGACAGTGTTTCTAGATGACTCCAGATTTGCTGACAACAGAAGGTTTTTCTTTAAAATAAGTAGATCTTGTGAGCACTTTTTTTCTTTTTTTCCTCTCTCTCTCTTTTTTTTTTTTTTCTTTTTTTTTTCTTTCCTTGTGAACCAGTCAGTTTTGCAGGCATAAAAGGTCTGGATATAATATGAAACTTATCTTGTTAATGCAGGTTATTGCGAACATCTTTAACAACTGCACTTACTCTTTCAGTTTAAGGGCCACAGAAAGTCAGGCAGAGAAGGAGCACATTTAATGCAAAGGCAGCCAAAGTAGATGGTGTGTCCTGCTCTGAGGAGTCTGCCTAAAGGCACAGTTTGAGAGAGTATTTGGGGTTTGACCTACCAGAGCAGCAGGTACTTCAAGTCTGTCACTAGGAAAGTCCTTGGTAACGGGTGGGAGATTCAGGAAAGAAAGTATTGATTCTGGACATATTCTAATTTTGTTAGAGTACTCCTGAGAAGGCAGACTAGAGAAAGATCACTTTGATCAAGGCAGATAATTGTCTTTTTGGGTATTACCCCAAAGAAGGTGATTCAGTCTGGTTACAAAGCAAACAGTGAGTAGCTAAAATACTTTGGCCCAAGAGATTCTATGTAAAGAGACTAAAGGCAATTCCTTAGGATGAATTGGAGGCCATGGTCTGAGTAACAAACTCACAGAAAAGGTCCAAATGTCACATTAAAAATCAAAAATCTTTCAAGCTCCACAATCAAGATTCCTGGCAGAGGATGAATATGACCTTCAGCCAGATTACATTGGTGCAGGACCCCCAATTTTCTCTGACTCCTAAGTATTTAGAAAACTAATTCACTGTCTAGACATTGAATACCCCCAATGGTATTCCTGGGGTAATTGTAATTAGGTGCTGTCAAAGGGAAGTTCATCTGTCTAGGAGATAAGGTATTTTATGGGGTTAGTCCAAGGCAATGAAATTACATGTTAAATATATTCTAAAATACCTCATGCTTTCCCATACCACCTTCAAAATAAAAAATATGCACACATCATCAATTTAACAGAATAAAAAAATTTCAATAAATGAAATTAAAATATAACAAAGGTAAACATAAAAAGCATCACATTCTAGTAATTGTTAATTCTGTTTTGAATGAGCGATGAGGAAAGAAGGAGTAGTACCACTATAACTCTTTACCACAGTAAATAAAGAGCAAACAATCATCTTTATTAAAACACAAACCCCCCTAATACTCATTAGGTGCTTTCTAAGTCCTATCTGATTAGCCAACTACAAGTGCTGTTTAGATCTTAGCAACAGAAAACAAAACAAATAAATTACTGCTTCTTGGTTTTGTCAATAGATTAGCACACCAAAAAGTTACTTCCTTGATCTTCATGTAATATTTACAGGCATTCTTTAAAAGCATTTTTTTAGATCATATTCCCATATTTGCACAGTTCAGATAGTTCAATTTCCAACACTTCTGAGAAAAATAAAAAGTATTACAAGGCAGAAGACTGTGTACAAGTGTAAAAACAGGAAAAGAAAGAGCAAACCAGTCTTGAAGGAATAGCAAGTTCAATTACCAGCTGAACTGACACCTTGGTAAAGAAGAAACACTGTGACAAAATAGCTAGAAAATTCCCAGCTAAAGCCATAAAGAGCCTCTTTAATTTCCACCTCTGTTTTGAGAAATTTTACAATGCCTTAATCTTTTAGGCTTTATATGTGAGACACAGATGTACCTTGAAACTTAAGAATTAATCCTCAAGTCTGTGCACTACAACTGGTACCCCCAAAATACATGCTTCACCTTCAGAAAACTTCCAAGATGTTTGACTGGAACAATAACTAATGAATTCTAGCTGGGATTTAAATTTACTGACTTACTATATTAATAATACTATTCTCACCTTTGTCACCAGTGCCACTGATTCTGACGGATGTGGGGGATGCATGCGAAGCACCAAATGCTACCACAGTACTATTTGTTCCTCACTTTTATGCAATGATAGTGTTATAACAAAGCAGAAGTACTCTTGAATTACAAAAGCTTGACCTACTCGATAAACCCAAAGATGACAACTGGAACGAGGAACAGTTTAGCAATCTGAGATGGAAAAACAGCAAAGGCCACTGAGATCTCTGTAGAGAAGGGCAGAGGTGCATGGGGAGTGTTGAGGCCAATGGTTATGGGAGGGATTCTGAAGCCCACCTCATGGAAGAGCTGCAGTTCTACAGCACCTAATCCAAAACCTGCTAAAATGCATTGTTTTAAAAATCATTTTCAAGATGGAAAGTTTCTGTCTGGTAAACTGAAACTAATTTGCACTTTTTTTTGTCAGATTTCCTAGTTTAAAAATTATTATATTGTCTTCATATTTTGATGGATGACAAGTATGTGTTCCAAATGGTTATTAATACAGAAGTCATCTAATTATAGATATTAAGAATATTGGTAAGGCACACATTTATATGTTGTACTTTAGAACAGTAAATAGTAAGTGGCCTGACATTTATTGAAAAAGTCTGTTTAGCTTTGTGAACCCTGTGGATATTAATATATAAGGAGTTAAAGAAGTCATATGTAAATTATATTGGGATTCTTCAAAAACACGTTATCATTAGCTAGTTATTATTTTGTAATTAGCTTTATTCATCACAATACTTCGTAGAGGTAGCCAACGATCAGCAAGACCATTTATATATCCATGCAAGTAGTAGTGAGGTTTCGTACATCTAAGAACACTTACTGTGAATTAATGACAAAGGAAAAATTGATCTCCAGTACCCTGATTCTCATTTCTTATGCCCTATCACCACTTCTCTCTATCTTGGCTCTCCATAGTTGCATCTCAAGAAAGATCTTGCTGTATGCATTTGTCTAACCTAAATTTTAACTTACTGTTTTCCTCCTTAAGAAGCATTTGTTAGTGCTAATTAATCTCCAAAGATGAAAACATTGACAGAAACAAAAAAAAAGCAAGAAGGAAGAGAAGCATCTCTAGCTGCTTCAGCTTCTGGCCATGGTCACTGCTGCCTCTGAAAACATCTCTGGAGGTTCATGAAAGACCAAAATTGGTACAATAGTTTAGAAAAAGAAAAAAGCACTCTCTGTCATTGCTTGAACATGACAGAATCCACGGAATGGCTTTTTTACATTTTTGGGTAAAACCTAGGCTCAGGTCAATGGTTATGCTCAGATCCAACATTCAACATGCATTGTAAACACTCAAGATGATCATTGTTATGAGACCAGGAAGGCTTCTTCAGCCAGACAACCAACTTCCTACCCTGTAGATGTACATGCCTCTTTATCATTTCCCCATTTTTAGCCTCTCTCAGGTACAATAATTTTGGGCCTAGGACACAGCAAAATTTAGTAAATGATCAAGATACAGAGGGAGAGTAAGATGAATGTATTAAATGCAAAATACTTATCACTTCTTATTGGTATGAAGAAGGCAGTTACAGTTTTTCGTGGAACTTGGGGCAGCCCAACTGAGGAGAGGCCCTCTTCAAAGTAAACTATACCTACACCATCCAGCTTTTTGTTTCTGAACACTGCGTGACATAATTTTTGTGCATATCTCCCCTGCAGAATGAAAAGGAGATGTTTTCACTTCTATTTTTACACATATTCCTAGGTTTCATACCTGCTGATTTTTTGACGCATGCCTCAAAAATCTTCCAAGCAGAAAAATAGCAGTAAAGAGTCAAATACTTAAAAGTAATGGGAAAGGATAAGAAAGGTTGTTTCCTTATCTCAGTTTTCGCTGATGTCCTGAAACCTCAAAAACTATACTGTATTTAATTTGCAAGGTCTTTGTAATTGGTCTTAACCAATTAGTAGAACTGTATTGTCTGGAAAACAAAGAAATAAAAATACAGACTGGAAGCCCAATCTTATACTTATTCGTTAAAAATTCTTAATAATCACAGCCTGATTTCTACCAAGTGAATCACATTTGGCAATCCAAGGAGTCATTTGCTACACTAAAAATTATTTCTATTTTCATTATTGCTTTTTGGAGCTTAATACAAAGACATTTCATAATACAAAAAGTTAAACACCTTCTGAAAGATTCTAAAATGATGGAGAGCGATATTCAGTGAACCGGGAAAAACTTTCAAATGCAACACCAAACAAAAAAGTAGAGGCTCATTGTTAGATTTATCAGCTAAGTGGCATATCAAAACAAAGCTATGGATGACATGTGCTTTTAGTTCCTCTATAAATTCTTACACCACCACTGCATATATTCTTCTTTTTTTTTTTTTTTTATTAAATGTTACCTGGGAAAAGCTACGGAGGAAGATCATTTACCAGGCTTATGTGATATTATGTTTTTCATATCTAAACTAAGATAAAGGCCTTGACTTAGTTTACAAGTAGAAAAAGAAAATAAAAGGTTATTATCACATCCTGTAAGCTTTTAGATTTTTACTTACATGAAAAACAACACCATTAAGTCTGTCAAAGTTTTTTCTTGAAATGTCCCAGGCTGGAATACCGGTGGTGTGAAGAGTTAGGGTTGCAATGCAGTGGTGGAATGTGATGGGCAAAACTGTGGTATCTGGTTGTGCTATGTGTGATGGTTCTAACCAGCTGTATTAAATTGTCCCTTTGATATGCACCACATAGAAACATGCGTGTTATATAAGTATAGATTCTTACATACATGTGTCTTACAGATCATATTGTAATTTATCAGATATACTACCTCCAAACTCATAATTTCTTTACAAATATTTGCAATGGTAGAAATAGGCTGACCCATGGAACATGTGGGCATAGGGGATACCCACATAATTACTAGTGTGTATTTTGCTATGTGATGATAACTGGTCTACTAGTTCAGACATGTGATTATGACTCTGTGCCTCCTGTATATTTATCCCATGGTTCCCTTGTGCATCTGTTATTTAAGTGGTTTTTTGCTGTTAGTTTTAGTGATATTTATGCTGGTAAGCATCTTTTCCATTAAAGACCATACAGAGGAAAAATTAATGTAGCAAGAAATACTGGCACATTAGTGCAACAAGGGACTGAAGCACATTTCATCAAGGGTAAAGTGTTGAACCTTGTATAAGGTATAAAAATAGAATGAGCTGGTAAGTCTGACTTTCTCATATTGTATATTTCAATAAGCAATTTGTACATATACTCCATTAGAATGTAAGAGCCTAACACTGAACTGAAGTATCTAAGCCAATTCTTTTTTTCAATAACGAGGCAATTATTTCATGGCAAATAACTACAGATTTAAAGCATGAACTGATAACTCTATATATATATACACAAATATATTTAAATCTAAATGAGGCCAGCTTTGCAATGATCTGTTATAATAAAGTATTCTGTATATTTGGATGAGCACCAAGTAAGAGGCAAGGTCTCAAGTACAGAGATCTTTGTCTTTGCAGGAGAAAGTTCAGCAATGTATCTAAATACAATCATTGCAAAGCTTCATATACACTTTTAAAATTGCTTTTGTTTTCATTTTTAAATATCCATTTCATAGCTAATTTAATAAAGTAGTCAAAATTTAGTGTATAAAACTCAGCATTGCTTACTGTAGGATGAGGGGGCAGTTAAAGGTCATTTCATTAGAGGTGAAAGACAGAAAAAAATTGCAGAAAAAGTATGTTGAAAATCTTTTTTCTGCCGTTTCAATTTCAATTTGACAGGGACTTGGCAGCTAACAGCAAAATCTGGGAAAGCCATGAACAAGGTTCAAAGCTGCTTTTTAAACGATAGCAAGAAGAAAAAAGAAATGTGGAAAATAGACTTTTACTCTTCCTTCCCCCCTCTCCGTACTAGATTAGGACAAACATACCAGGGAAGGTTTTGAAGACTGAGCAGTTCTGCACTTATGATTTGATCAATACTTTAAAAAGTATTGTTTTCCTGAAAAAAAAACCCAACAAATGACACTATTACATTTAACCAAACATTGTTTACCTATCCAACAGTGAGAAAATTGGGATGTCTTTAAGTGCTTTTGAACATGTAGACACTCACATACACAGAGACATGTCACAGAATAGATATGTGCAGATTAAGCTGGTCACCAGCAAAACTAAGAATCAACACATTCCACAGCAGAAAATAAGCAAGCAAATAACAGAAAAGGAAATGTGTCATAAGCCCTACTTTAAACTGACTACTTCATTTTAGTTTGTTAATGGTTCATAATATACTGGAAATGCACTGTAACGCATTAATATTTCATTAAATAATTTTCTTGTAGTAGCACAAAACCTCTCAATAGCAGCTTCTTCAGCTTGAAGCAGGGGAAAGCTGCTGACACATCAGCAAGTCTCCAGCATTTTCTTGGAAGTATTTCATCCTCTACCTCTAGAAAAAAACATTTTTAACCTTATGCATTTACACAGTTCTGTCTCTCTCAGATTTGTCTGCATAGCTACTATTTCAGTCAGAAGTATTTGTTTCTCCTTAGGGACTTATTCATATAACAAAGATTACAGCAGCTCCTCAGCTTTAGCATAGCTCTTCAAGTTCTATGGCCCTGTCCAGACAGAGCAGATAAATAGAGGAGGCCAAACTGCAGGGTCAGTTAAGTGGGTGATGGAGAGGGACAGTGGTTTGATAGGGGTAAGTACTCGATTGTAGACATTTTAGACATTGATCATTAATTAAGTTCCAAATGTGTTCAATAAGTCGTCTATTCCTGAGTTTATTTTTTTATTGTAGAGGAGGATGAGGTCTTCCTATGATGAAAATGATTGAGATCACAACCATATGCTTTGCATATCTCATATTTCAGAAAATTCAAAGTCTGGAAAAACAAGGAAGTTCATACAAAAGAAAGATCTAGCAGGACCAAATTGAAAACTAGGCTTTCGTAAGCCTGGCTCTGAAAGGAATCTAAACTACTACACAGGGACTATCAGAAAAACATCAGCTGTACTCATCAAGAATAAAAAGGAGTCTGGAATATACAACAGATGCATCCCCTATGAAACCAGTTTGTGAGATGAACAAAAAATCTGTTAGCACTGCATAATGTATTAAACACCTTCACAACCAGCTAAACCACTGCTTACAAAATTTCAATACAAGGACTATCCTGGGGGGATTCTGGACAAATGAAACATTTGTCCACAGTTTTGGGATTATTTACAGTGAAGAGTAGATTGCTTGCTGTAGTCACCAACGGTTTAAATCCTTTTGATGTCTATTAATGGTAGCTACAGAAAAATAACAACTCATTATTTGCTTATTAACTCATCTGATAATTTTTCATTTTACAACTAAACCTCTTTCCAAAGACACGAAAAACAGAACTTAAGCTACAAACATGAATACTCGGGGTTTTTTTCTGTTTCTTTACAGAATAGCTGTACCATGAAACCATTGATATATGCTTACTACAGATTCCTGTACTGTCATTAATTTAATAAGAAGGATCTGCATTATTTGCTGAAAGGAGTTCTGCAAAAATGATCTATTTTGTGATGGATAATACCAAAACATTGAAGAAGTGTGAATTAGTTTTCCAGATGGCTCTTGGTTAGCATATCCCCTTTGAAACTACTTCCTACCAGGCAAAGGCAAAACCAGGCAACTTGAAATTCCTCAAGGAGTCAGTCCAAAACCTTATGACCAGGATCCATCTGTACTAATGTTTTATTAAAGAGGAAAACCCTGTTACAAAAGCAAATATTTCTATTATTTGCAATTAATAAGAATATTTTGAAAAGTGGATTCTACGAGATACTGCTTGCCTTCAGACCATCTATCTGCCATTCGTGGGCTATTGTTGTTCAGAGGCAGTTAGCTGAAGCTGCTGTGAGATGGATGGGGGAGCTGCTAACAGGATATTTTCAAGGAAAGGGTTCTGTCTCCTGAACTCCACATTCACCATCAGCTCTTTGCATACCTTCACAGATCTATCTGATATTTGCTATGTCAGAAGACACCACCGATATCCTGTATAAGTTACATCATTTCACCCGGTTATGCCTGCACAGTCCTCTATACAGTGGCAGGCAACAGAAAGGCATCCGGACCTTTGTAAGGCATCAAGAGAGGGAGGATCTACCATTCTGCTTTGGAGTTGGTTGCAGTAGTTAATCATCCGCAGCACTGAAAATGCATGCCTCATTTCTAATCTGAATTTATCTGTCTTCTTCTGAACACCAGTTCTTGAGATGTCTTCCTCTGACAGACTGGCGAGTCCTTTGGCACTTGTCATCCCGCACTCTGTAAAGTGTCTATATGCTTTCAACACAGATTCTTCTATTGATAAGCTCAAAGCCTTGCAATATAAGACATTTTCTCCATATCCCAATTAATTTCTGTGGCCCTTCCTTGAAACTTTTCCAATTTTCAACATATTTAAAAAAAATGAACAGTAAAGGTAGATAAAGCATTCTGACATATTAGTCTAATTTATAATATTCAAAGATTACATTAGCCCCCATTGCCACAGTATCTATTGGGATCTCATGTTTAATTGCTTGTCTACTGTAACCTTTAAATACTTTCCACTCACCCTTTACCAAAATACAGATCCTCATGCTGTAAGTATGAGTTTGTTTTTAGATATATATATGACCATGTATTTCATGTATTTCATGTATTAGAGCCATATATGGTTCTAATAAACCATACTTTGTTAGAATAGGTTCAGGTGATAAAACTTCACTATGTACAGTTGTAACATTGACAACACTGTGATAGATACATAGTATTACAATACTAATTTTATATTTACTTCTACCTCTATAATCTTAACTAACAGTGGAGTATGGTGTTCAAATTCTTAAGCATTCTACCAAAAATATCCAGATTTTTGTTGAAATTGAGACCTGCTGTTATAAGTGTTTAAATTTACATTGTTATGCATATGTTATGTTGTTTTTCTATTTATTTGGAGTTATATAGGTGAAATTAAAAATGAAATGTGTTTATTCATGAAAGAGTTAACGATAATTTTTTTAAAAGAATTTCATTTGTTAATCAAGAACCTGCAATTTTCACAGACAGAACAATCTGATAATCAGTCACAGTTTTATAACTAGCTCATTAAAACAAGAATATTTTAAACAGAAACTGGTATCCTAATAGCAAAAAATGTACATACTCTTCATAGGTGCCAAGATCTTGAGGTAGATTCTAAACTGCACCTCTAATATTTTACTAGCAGTTTGGCTATTATCATTTCTCTAGGAAAAATGAGATCCTTTATTTCACAAAGTGATCAAAAAAATGAATATGCATTCACTGATTATAATCAATTCATTTAATGGGAAGATGCCATAAAGGTACTAAAGAATATGAGTAAGATGGCAAAATAGATCTTCAGTTTCTGGCACTCACACATGGTCATAGAGGAGATTCAGTATTACTAAAATGTATCTGGGTCTCCTTGGTCATCCTATTTCTTTGACATCACCCATTTTGAGCTACCAAAGTCAGAACTGAAAAGAAGTGAAGACAACCTAGTCAGGTTTTGGTTTTTTAGAAACAACCTTCACAAAAAGGTTGTTTGCTTTGTATTTATCTTGGAAAAATCTTCAGCTATGCTGGAAAAGAACCTAATGCTGTTGAGAAACGAGTAGAGCAGAAGTGTTGATGTAATTTCTATTTGACTGTAATGGCAAATTAAGAGCAGATATGCAAAGAACTATTAAACGTGCAGAGGCCCAGTGTCTGGGTACTTTACACTCTTGAATTTGTGTGAAATGCACTGGTATCCTTCGCGGCTTTGTCTGCATCAGCATCCTTGATGTGGTGCAGACAAAGTATCATCCTTGATGATACTACTTGCACTAGTAGCAAGTTTGCAGGACATCATTCAAGGATGACAAAGAGCAAGCGTGACCTTGCAGTGGAATGACTCTGGAGATTGTTACTGTACAATACCCTTTAAAGCATAGAAAGCCATCCACTGTCATTAAGGATGCATACATAGCTTAATGGCCTGTCCTGCCCAGCTAAGAATATGATCCAGAATTTCTGAGTTTGTAGGTTTTACAAAAAAGGTATATGGAAATACTCTTAAAGATGTTTGTTATAAAACTCACTAAAATGTTCCTAAATTTGTTGACTAGGCTATGCAGAATAATCTTATACTGCAATAATGCAGCATTTGGAATGAACCATATAATTTACTTTCACAAACTCACACTAAGAAACTCTTTACAGTATACTAAGATATTTCTCTTTTATCGTATACAACCACCAAATCGAGAAAGGGAGCTAATGTAGCTGTCAACCATCAGCTATCTATGTGCATCCCAGGATAAATGAATCCCCCAGGAGTAATTCTGCTGAAGTCACTAACAGATAAATTTGGGCTCTTAGTTCAACTGTAGTTCTCTGGGGCAGAGAACCCTTGGGGTTTTTATTTTATTCTCTTATATGTAATAACAATCGCAAAGGGACCTTGATCTCTGATTTTCTTATATCTGGATTCTAACACTGATATGATCCATATACAATGATAATACATACATAGTCATTTACAAGCATTTGACATCTAGTAGAAAAATATGTAGCATCTATGTTACATATATATATATCAGATGTACTCATCTGCACTTAAGAGTGGGGGGTGCTTTATGCTTTTTAAATCCACATATTACAGTATTTCTTCCTGTTCTTATGTATTCTTTTAAATTCATTATTTGCTTTTTTTAAACTAAACAATAAGAGGTGGCTCTAGTTTGCTTCAGAATGGCTGTTTCAGCTTATGGTGCTTTACTGTATCTCTCAAGCCACACTAGTACTAGATATCTCCCTGTGGAAAGTAGCAATTACCTTCAATCTCTCTGATCTGAAGTAATCCCTGCTACATGCGCAGCTCATTGTGAGTGATGAGGGCCTACTGTTTGCTGAGTCTAAAACCAAATGATCTTTCACAAGCAAAATTTAAACTTGAAATAGGATTCTCTGGCTCTTGATTCCTACTCTATTTTTTTCCGTGTACTTTCTATATTCCCAAATAAGGTTCAGGCTGGCTACAGATGGTGCTGGTGTGTAATGAGACGGGTTCAGAAGCTGCTCCAGTTCCCAGGGGAGAGTTCTGTAATGGAACTAACTATGTATTGTCCACCTTATACACTAGATTTGATTTTGGACTATTTGCCCAACTGTGTTTGTTTATTGCTTAGCACTGGAGGGCTTCCATTAACTGTGGGTTGATTGAACATAGACTATGGAGTTAGGAGGAACGGAGCATTTTTTTCTTCTGAATGCTGATGTAATCCCTTTTCTTTAGCTGGCAGTTTAGCTCCTTCACCAATAGAAAGTTAGAAATAGTCTGGCATCTGCATTATGCCAGCGAGAGATGGGGTTTTTTGACCCTTTGAACAAGCTCCGCCTGATTTACTGAAAATAAATGCTTCCAAAGTTTGTAAGAACACTAAAGCTTCACCTGGTAAAACACACACTCACAGATGAGATTGGAAACTGCTATCTTTCATATGCAGAGAGATTAATATGGAAGATCCCAAACATTTTGTTCACAGAGCAACATATGTTTGTAATTCTGAAACAAAACCTTCAATTTAGCAAATCAGCTACCAATATCCAGATGCAAATTGAAGTTTTAAGATTTTTTAACTAACGGAAGCATTCAAAATTTTAATGAAGCAACTCATCAAGAAACTAAATTAAGAATAAATAAATTGCTATCTTAACAATAATGATGAAATTATTTGTAATTACATTTAAACACATAGGTCCTGGAGAAGCCTCTATTTTCACAGGTCCAGTTCGATACTGCTGAAAATAGACATCATGGCTGTATCTTTTAATATCCACTGTGTGCATATATATATAAAATATCCTGTGTGTGTATATATATGTATGTGTATATATATAAACAGTGCTGTTTAACCCATATAGTTCACAAATTTAGTTCAGCTACAAAATTCCAAAATTCTATTAAAAGAAAGTGCTTTCATTCTGATTGTATCTGGGAAAGAAAATGAGAAACCAGGATCTTAACAGACTGCTTCCAAAATCAGGGAAGAAAAATTATATTTTAGTATGTAAATATTCACCTGTTTAGCATTCTGACAAAAAAGATAATTTTTAAGATGTCAGACATGGCAGTAACTATCGAACTTGTTCATATTAGCTTCTATTGTATGGATGCTATTTAACCTCCTATTAAACCTATTGGTTTAATGTTACAAGAAAATAAGATACAGGGGGAAGATAAATGGAGAAATTGCTTATATATCTCCCATATACAGCATGTAGATATGATTTTATATAAATACATTTGAACATAGATAGATATAAATACATGCATACCTTAGATACTACTTTAGTATTTCTAATAGTGTAAAGTGCATAAAACTATATTCAGGGATCACACTGAGGAGAGGGGAATAACAATATTTTTCTAGTCTTTACCAGCATCAAATCTACTCAAAGTATACTGGGGAGATGTACAAAATACGATCACAGACGCTGTCTGCATATTTTGAGCCCTTTCTCAGGGAGCTCACTGTGACCCACTGGGCTTTTGAACTTAGTTTCCTGTCGAGAGAGGGTCAGATGGTTTCTGTTTACCCAACTGAGCTTAGCTCCTCCTTCAAAGAGATGGGATTTGTAGTGTTAGAGTGAGCTGTGCCTCATAGCAGAAGATATATCTTTTCAGAGTACCATACCCTCTTCTCTAACTTTGAGATATCTAATAAGTCTCTACACTAGGAAGATTATCATTATTCATTGTGTCCAGCTTCTACATGGGGATGACTACACATGGGAACAGACTGGGGGCATAGACCTCGGCGACGGTGCTTTTTGAGTTACAGGAAGAATATGTGTCTTAGAAGTATAGATCTGGCCTGTCCTGCAGAATTAAAATCAATTTAGATATGTCGACACAACCTATAGTATAGACATAAGCACATGTCAATGGGGCTTCTCCACCAGCTTAGCTCTCCCAAGGACCTAAGCCAAGAAAAATGTTTTTCTGGCTACATCTCTGCAGGTATGATGACTGTGAAGTTTAGCATGCTGTTGGGAACCCATAGCATGGCAAGGAAGCAGGAGACAGGGAATAATGTCCCACAGCACCACCATTTGCACCTGGTTTTATAATGATGTTTCCAAGTATGAAAAAGGAAAGCTTGCAAACAAAGCAGAAGGCAGCCATGAACAAAGATGAAGTCTATGCTTAAAAATAAGTTTTGTGATGAAAGTTCATAATTCTCCACTCGATTTCAGGTTTTTTGGTTTTTTTTTTTTTCCTTTCACTCTGAAACAGCTATCTGTTCTTTTATGTTTTACATGACTGCACAGCACAGTGTATGGTCACTGAGAACTCTAATTTCTTTTTGTTTCCAGCAATAATACCTTTGGAGAATTCAATCACAACTGGAAATTCTGAAAGCTAGTTGCAGGCTATTACAAGAAGGAGTTAGACTTAAAAGCATTTGCCATAAAGGCAAAGTCATACATTCCCTTGCTATATGACAACAGTGCACAACAGGTAAGACAACAGTGCACAAATACCAATGTTGCTTAATAGTCATTCACTTAGTGAATGATTTAGTATCAGGTAAGTACCTCACTTTATGAAGGTTTTTTTTATGTGATGTTTTCAGACTTTTCACAGCCTTAACAAATACTGAAGCGCTTCTTAGACCCAATTCCATTTTCCAGAGAGGATAACTGAGGCACACAGGAGTAGGTTCATAAGGAGAAACTTACATGCCTCCTTACCTGCCTTTGTCAGATACCAACTGCATCTCTGTCACTTGTCAAAACCAAGAGCTCACAGCATGTATGACCATTATCTAAACACGATTAAGCTACTCATCGTCTATTTCATAGAATCACAGAATGGTTAGGGTTGGAAAGGACCTTAAAATCATCTAATTCCAACCCCCTTGCAATCAGCAGGGACGCCTCACACTAGACCATGTCACTCAAGGCTCTGTAACCCGAGATAACAAAAAATCACAAAACAGGTAGATATTCATCTCTATACCTTACTATAAGGTATGACAAGTATTGACTAGAAACCGCTTAAACTTGGGTCCCTTTCCAACCAAATGCCATTACAAAGAGCATGGATTCAACCACATTTTCTCTCTCTGTCTTAAGCAGGACTATTTCATACAAAGCAGACGAGCTTCAGCAGGAAGGACTAGGAGCAACCCTGGAGTAATTTGGTAGCTTTTGTTTGCAGTGGGCACAGTGGCTTTGAAAGAATCACTGAGCCACCTTACTCAGGAGCAAGGGCTCCTTTTCAGTTGGGTTTGTAAATCTCTGGTATTTCTTACTTCTCAGCTTGTAAAATTGTCTTCTCACCATGCTGGAGTTCCTCCAAGGATTTCCTCTATCTAGCACCCATAGCCCCTCCGTAGCCTGGGAGACCCTCAGGGTCCACACTGGGCCCGAGGAGGCTTCGCCCACTGTATGAGACTTCCTCCCTGCTTACCCTTAGGGGAAAAGCACCACATAATGGAAAATATCTCACTTGAAAGTACTTTGCCAGTACAGGTGTATTTCAAGACCACATGCTAGAACAAAGAAATGGCATTTTGACCTCCAGATTCTGAAATCATAACAATGTAATGAGTAAAATTAAGAGTTTGACTACATTTTCTGAATGACTTCTGCTAGCGGATTTTTAGCAACACGTCCGTTTAAATGTTCCTTTGCTGGAGTTTTCAGAATAACCAGCAGTCACGGCCAGACTGGTCTTGCATGAACTGAATGAAGAATTTCCATTTTAAGGTCTTTTCTGCTTACTTTTAGGTTTTGTTGATGTGACTTTGTGTCTCTCTGTGTTTGAGGCTACTTTGGGGACCTCATGCAGTAAGTTACAATGATGGAGCATGACAGTCAGAATAGCACACACTATTAGCTAGAGCTCAACTCTATTACAGTACTATGTTTGGTGACACAGAATCAAGAGACTCAAGGATACAAGGTCAAAGGTAGCAAAACATTACATTAATCTGTTCTGTTTGCAGGCACAAGTACGCCAATCTCCAAGTATAATGTAGTGTTGACTGTTTAATTATAAGAAGCAAAGCGCTAAATGCCTTATTGAATTTAAAAAAAACCCTTCTTTTTCTCTAAAAACAAAAAAGAATTAGAAAACCACATTATTTAGCTGGCATATATAAGCAGGAGTTATTTCCCTTTATTTTATTAATTAACTGTTTACTATTGGTTTTGTGGATGAGCAATCAACCTACTCACAAAAAATAAAATTTACATGAAGGTGCAACAAAATAAAGAAACCAAAAATAAGCACTTAGTTTGTAAATTTGACAAATAAAAAATATTTAAAATAAATGCAGGTGTGTGGTTTTTTGGGAAAGGATTCTACATTTGTAGCTATGTACTGAAGTACCACAAATAGTGTTTCTTTTAAATTATGCATACATAACCATAAACTAAAGAAAAAAAATGTTATATCTTTGTTAAAGGGATAATTCTTGCTCTGAAAACTAATTTATTTTGTAAAGGCAGAAATACTATCTGGAACACAGTGGCTTGCATTTATAAGTGAGTTCAGATAATGTAACAAACTAGTGATATGTAAAAAAAAAAAGACCAAGATATATTTTTGGTTACTCCAGATGATTTCTGAAGTAGCCAGACTGAGTCAAAATGAGTTATGTTGATAGAGTAGTATAAATATTCCCATACGAAATATAGGTCTGGTACTTCACATGGGTGTTTAAAATGGCCCCAAGAGAGTTTGAGGCTGAAAATAACAATAATTTTATGCTTTTTACTCTTATTTAGGCTATTAGCTTCCCATCAGTTTCTTATATATGCAAACAGAGCAAACCTACCAGGTGTACATTAATTTTTCTATTGTAGTAAGACATACCAATAAAGACTAAAAAACGTTTCCTTTATAGCTATATACTTTTGGTATATGCACTCCTAATTAAAACTTTCAGAGTATTTTTTTTTTACATGTTTTGCAGTCAGTAACACAAGACTGCCTTTCATCTCAATCAAAAAGAGCCCTCCATCCACCTTGTCCTGCCTGTGTCCCCCAGATTTATCACTTGTCCCCCTCCGGCAGCACTGGCAGAGCAGGGGGGAGCAGAGCTCCCCTCCAGCAGAACAAGCCTGGGGGCAACAGCTGGTCCCCCTCCAGTGAGCAGAATGGGGTCAGAGAGGAAGCACCCGCTGCCGCACCAGGAG